>NC_086445.1:10115718-10415718 GCF_028390025.1 Pseudophryne corroboree | reverse complement strand
CCTCTGAGGAGCATCGTCACTGACCGAGGAACCCTCTGAGGAGCATCATCACTGACCGAGGAACCCTCTGAGGAGCATCGTCACTGACCGAGGAACCCTCTGAATAAGGTAAGTGCTGAATGAGCCGATACTTCCCCAGCCTCAATTACAGGACAACTCCCACTGGGGATAGCACCAAATCCTCCAGAAGTGATTCGGGAAATGGGCCAGCCATCTGACTAACTGTAATTACATTTCCCCAATTCTAAATGGCCGGAAACTCCTCCGCTCCGCAGGCTTCGGGCTAAATGTAATAGGATGCAAGCTGCCGGAGGCGTGGGATCTTGTGCGAGTCTGTCCATACTTTTAAAGCGGCAATCATTTACATTACAAAAACAGGTTGGTTTTGCCTTATAAATTATTGCCGCTTTAAAAATATGGGCCGGCGTCTTGCAGGCTATTACATTTAGTCCCGTTGTAACTCACCCCACAATAGGTAACTTTAACCCCAAACCTAAAAACAAAAAATTCTGCAACCATCCTATTATGGTACCAATAATGATTTGGCCATGGCCTTCACCTAATGGGAGAGGGAGCCTTATTTAGGGCTCATGGATCCGGGATCTGGGCCTTCTGCTGTTACCCTCTAATCTGTGAGCGGAGACTGGACAAGCCCCAACATCACAAACAGAGGTAACTAAAATGACACCTCTTGCCTCGGCAGCACTTGCCCTTAGCAGATGACTGAGCACAAGCTGCCGTAGTTTCCGTAAGAAGCCAGAAAGGCTGATACAGATGATGCACATTGTATAAGAGGTCAATTGCTGAACTTTTAGGGGTATATTTACTAAGCAATGTATGGATTTTCAAAACCCTTAGTTTTGGCAGATTTTCCCTGCCAGATTTAAAAGGGCAATAATATTTGGGTTGAGTATGTGTGACCAATGGACGCATGACCAGCGGTCAGGAGACCGCAGGTCAGAACACCGACCAGGGCCAGATTAAGCTTTCGGGGGGCCCAGGGCACTTAAGACATGGGGGCCTGGGGGAAGGGAGGTGTATATTAGATTATACATACCTCCCAATATGACCCATTCCAGGAGGGACAAAATTCTCTCTACCTGTACTTCCCTCTTAATATATGAGTGGCGTCACCTGTGTTGAACTATTTAATTGATAAGAAAGCTATTCCAGGTGATTGTGTCCCTCCTGGAAAGGGCGGTATGGATTGTGTATATTAAATATTAAACCAGTGGTGTATATTAGATTTAAACTAATAGTTTAATAATGCGTGAGTTTTCATGTAGTGTAACAAAGACAACTTAACCTTAAAATACACATAGTAAAAATGTTTTTATAACTTATCCTGTCACATGCAAGAATAGCAGCAGCCTCTGTACTACTTACACACTGGGACAAGACTTAGGAGGATTCTCTGTGTGTGTCTCTCTCTAGACCCAAATACTCTAATTAGATAACAGAGTACATAGGACCCAGACACCCAGGCGGGGAGGAGAAGCTGGGATCCCTGGGTCACTTACAGCTCTCTCCACCCTCCTATCTCTCCTCTGGTTGGTAGCTCATGAATCCTGATACTCCCGTGTCTCTGTCTGCACTGCATACTGTCCTACTAACATTCTGGCTGCCTGGTTCTGCTGCTGCACAAGTGGAAGAGTTAGTGATTTCAGTGTGCTCAGTCTGGGGGGCCTCCTGACAAAGGGGGGGCCTGGGGTATAGCATGCCCTGCGCCCCCACCATAATCTGGCTATGATATCGAGGCTGGCATCCCGGAAGTGGAATTCCGGGGGGGGGGGGGGGGGGGGGGCGGCGAGCGCAACAAGCCCACCACAGGTTTTATTCCCACTCTATGGGTGTTGTGGACACCCACGAGTGGGAATAGTCCCTGCTGGTCGCCATGCCGACCATCGGGATAGTAAGCAGGCGGGATGTAGGGGCCGGTATTGTGACCGGCCGTCTTCTGACCGCTGGTCACATAACTGCAACCCTAATATTTAATGTAACACAAGCTTGTTTTCTATATTAAATAAAGTACAGAAGGCACAATTTTGAAAAATCATGGGTTTCGAAAAAGCCTTGCTTACTAAATATACCCCATCTGTTCCAAATGCACTAGATGCGGCTGAGATGTGAAGCGGAGCGTTATTATAATACACTGTATGGGATATAAATCACAGAATGCTGACTGTCTGGAGACTAATGTATAACAATGACCAGTGGTGTGTGCCCGCGGCTGACAGACATTGTTATATAGATAATTGCTAGGAATTGCTATCTGTTGTGTACCTGACTGATTACACCCAAACACGATATACATTAATCACATAAACCAGTGATTATACTGGGAAATGTCCAATATAAATGATGCTATTTATTTGTTATGAGGTTTACTGGGAGACTACAACAGCCTGCGAGGTGCAGACGGACACAAGATTTTGGCAATTTAACTCCTTGATTTAAGGAGGTAGCACCTTAATTTTGAGGACCCGAACCGAGTGTCAACTCTGATCTCCTGAGGAGGTCCGATCCAAACAAAGTCCCAATTCTGATCTTCCTGTGGTTTGGAATCCACATTTTAAAACTGAATTTTTAGATTTTGGATTGCAAAAAAAAAACATGATTTTAGCTGATTTTATCCATTTTCAAGAAATCCAAAACCCAAGATTTGGATTTGAAAGCCAAATTCTGAACCAAAACACGTGAGGGTGGGTTAGAAAAACCAAACATGAGAATGAAATCAGAACCAAAGCCAAAACACGACACTCCGCGCACGTCTGTAATACTACCCCTGCCCCCTTCCAAAGGACCCACCATTCCTGGCATTATTCTCCTTATCCTGCACACTTCATTAAGAAGACCACCCAGGAGACTATGGATCTCTCCCCATCTGCCCTTGATGATGCAGGCACCACAGGGGACAAAGGGGGTAGTTCAGACCTGATCGCTAGGCTGCGTTTTCACACAGCGGACGATCAGGTCTAAACTGCGCATCGACAAAAAGAACTGAAGCAGCCCGTCAGTCGTATACTTCTAGGGGTATCCTTCACCCCTCACCAATAGTGCAAATAGACAAAAAAAATGAAGGAACAACTTAACCAGCGCTTCTTCGTTAATTCATTGGTCACTTATTTCTCATTATACCGTCTCCATCAGATTAGGTGGAACCGTGATGAGCTGTCAAAGCTGCTGATTCCAAAGAGTCCCTCTGTTTTTTAAAGACCAGATAGCCTCCTCCACCGCACCGCAATGTGCAGGTGCGTCGCACATGTACAAAGCGGATCGCCGCTCAGCGATGGGTTTGTGCGAAGAATCCATTCGCACGGGCGAACTCAAGGAGATTGATAGGAAGAGGGTGTTTGTGGGTGGCAACTGACCGTTTTCAGGGAGTGGTTGGAAAAATGCAGGCGTTTGCAGGGAGGGTTCCTGATGTCAATTCCGGTCCCGGACAGGCTGAAGTGATCGCAGCGGCTGAGTAAGTCCTGGGCTGCGCAGAGACTGCACAAAATCTGTTTGTACAGCTCTGCTACACAAGCGTTCACACAGTTGCAAAGCAAAAATACCCTCCCCCTATGGGGGGCGACTATCTGATCACAGCAGTGCAAAAATCGCTTGTTAGCGAACATGTCGAATTAGCTCCAGAGACCGGCGAGCAGTGTAATAGTGTAAGCTATGACTCTGGTCGCCATCAGTGCTGTGCCCACACTTTCTCCACTGGGCAGTGTTGCCTATGTCTGGGTTCCCTTCCTTTTGCATATCATCCCCCTTTCCAACCCTTGCTTTGTGTTATGTTTTTATTGTGTGTGAGCTGTATTTTGGGGCTAGTGTTATTCACGTGTTGGGTTATATCTGTTACTGATGTTCCTCTGGACGCCTCTGACATCTGGATTGTGGTTCCTTCTGTTTATTAAGTGTCTTATTCACAGTTGGTCACAAATGTGATTGTCTTACTGGGCAGTCGGTCTCGGTGGGCAGTCATTAGAGGACATAAATGGGAGGGTATGGGTCAGTTGGTTGACAGGTGGGGGCCCCTTGGCGTCTAGTTTTACATGCAAGGGGAAATTACTGGAACTAAGCTTATCCTTAGCATACGGGTCAATGCGTACAGTATGATCTGATATAGTAAAGCTCAGAGATTAGAGGTGTACACATAGTAGACCGGATGTGGATTAGAGATGAGCGGGTTCGGTTCGCCGAGAATCGAACCCCCCCGAACTCCACGTGTCAAACACGGTTCCGAGCCCGGCTCGGTTGTTCCCGCCCGACTCGGAAAACCCAAACGAGGCAAAACTTCATCATCCCGCTGTTGGATTCTCGCGAGATTCGGATTCCATATAGAAAGCCGCACGTTGCCGCCATTTTCACTCGGGCATTGCAGAGGGTACAGAGAGGACGTGGCTACATTCTATCAGCAGTTCTCAGTATCAGTGCTCAGTATCAGTGCTCATTGTCTTATGCTGCATCGTGCTGCTCAGTAATACTAGTCCAGTGTCTTGTGCTGCATCGTGCTGCTCAGTAATACTAGTCCAGTGTCTTGTGCTGCATCGTGCTGCTCAGTAATACTAGTACAGTGTCTTGTGCTGCATCTTGCTGCTCAGTAATACTAGTACAGTGTCTTGTGCTGCATCTTGCTGCTCAGTAATACTAGTCCAGTGTCTTGTGCTGCATCGTGCTGCTCAGTAATACTAGTCCAGTGTCTTGTGCTGCATCGTGCTGCTCAGTAATACTAGTCCAGTGTCTTGTGCTGCATCGTGCTGCTCAGTAATACTAGTCCAGTGTCTTGTGCTGCATCGTGCTGCTCAGTAATACTAGTCCAGTGTCTTGTGCTGCATCTTGCTGCTCAGTAATACTAGTACAGTGTCTTGTGCTGCATCTTGCTGCTCAGTAATACTAGTACAGTGTCTTGTGCTGCATCGTGCTGCTGTAGGGTGCTGTGGTAGTAGTGTCCTGTGACTGTGCATCGGTCATCATCATTCCAGTCACAGTGGTATCTGGGGGGTGACAATTCCAGAGTGCTTTTGTGCTGCTCACTAATACTAGTACAGTGTCTTGTGCTGCATCGTGCTGCTCAGTGTCAGTTCTCAGTAGAATCATCAGTGTTCATTGTCTTGTGGTGCTCAGTATCAGTGCTCAGTATCATCAGTGCTCAGTAGTATCATCAGTGCTCAGTATCAGTGCTCATTGTCTTGTGCTGCATCGTGCTGCTCAGTCTCAGTTCTCAGTAGAATCATCAGTGCTCATTGTCTTGTGCTGCTCAGTGTCAGTTCTCAGTATCACTGCTCAGTAGTATCATCAGTGCTCAGTATCACTGCTCAGTAGTATCATCAGTGCTCAGTATCACTGGTCAGTGCTCGGTGTCAGTTCTCCGTAGTATCATCAGTGCTCAGTATCACTGCTCATTGTCTTGTGGTGCTCAGTAATACTACATTACTAGTACTAGCACAGTGTCTTGTGCTGCATTGTGCTGCTCAGTGTCAGTTCTCAGTAGAATCATCAGTGCTCAGTATCATCAGTGCTCAGTATCAGTGCTCAGTATCATCAGTGCTCAGTATCACTGCTCATTGTCTTGTAGTGCTCAGTAATACTACATTACTAGTACTAGTACAGTGTCTTGTGCTAATCGTGCTGCTCAGTATCAGTGCTCAGTAGTATCATCAGTGCTCAGTATCACTGCTCATTGTCTTGTGCTGCATCGTATTGCTCAGTAATACTACATTACTAATACTAGTACAGTGTCTTGTGCTGCATTGTGCTGCTCAGTATCAGTGCTCAGTAGTATCATCAGTGCTCAGTATCACTTCCCATTGTCTTGTGGTGCTCAGTAATACTACATTACTAATACTAGTACTGTGTCTTGTGCTAATCGTGCTTCTTTGTATCAGTGCTCAGTAGTATCATCAGTGCTCAGTATCACTGCTCATTGTCTTGTGGTGCTCAGTAACACTACATTACTAATACTAGTACATTGTCTTGTGCTGCATCGTGCTGCTCAGTAGTATATCAGTGCTCAGTATCAGCGCTCAGTGTCTTGTGGTGCTCAGTAATACTACATTAGTAATATTAGTACAGTGTCTTGTGCTAATCGTGCTGCTCAGTGTCAGTTCTCAGTAGTACCATCAGTGCCCAGTATCACTGGTCAGTAGTATAATCAGTGCTCAGTATCACTGGTCAGTGCTCAGTGTCTTGTGCTGCATCGTGCTGCTCAGTGTCTGCCATTTGATATAATTCCTGTGATACTGGCTTTTAATTCTAGCGATTTTGTCATTTTCTTCCAGTGATTTGGACCAATAATTCCAATGATTAGAACGAATAATTCCAGTGATATTGCCTTATAATTCACATGATAGTATACTGGAGTCTAATTCTAGATGGGCCAGGTGTTTGTGTCGCTTAGCTTCGCCATCCAGCGACCGCCATCCAGCGACCTTGGTGCACCTCTTTTTTTCTTTGCATCATGTGCTGTTTGGGGACTATTTTTTTGAAGTGCCATCCTGTCTGACACTGCAGTGCCACTCCTAGATGGGCCAGGTGTTTGTGTCGGCCACTTGTGTCGCTTAGCTTAGTCACACAGCAACCTTGGTGCACCTCTTTTTTTCTTTGCATCATGTGCTGTTTGGGGACTATTTTTTAAATCTGCCATCCTGTCTGACACTGCAGTGCCACTCCTAGATGGGCCAGGTGTTTGTGTCGGCCACTTGTGTCGCTTAGCTTAGTCACACAGCGACCTTGGTGCGCCTCTTTTTTTCTTTGCATCATGTGATGTTTGGGGACTATTTTTTTGAAGTGCCATCCTGTCTGACACTGCAGTGCCACTCCTAGATGGGCCAGGTGTTTGTGTCGACCACTTGGGTCGCTTAGCTTAGTCATCCAGCGACCTCGGTGCAAATTTTAGGACTAAAAATAATATTGTGAGGTGTGAGGTGTTCAGAATAGACTGGAAATGAGTGGAAATTATGGTTATTGAGGTTAATAATACTATGGGATCAAAATTACCCCCAAATTCTATGATTTTAGCTGTTTTTTAGGTTTTTAAAAAAGTCACCCGAATCCAAAACCCGAAAGGGTGGTTTTGCCAAAACGCGCCCGAATCCAAAACACGACCGCGGACCCGAATCCAAAACCGAAACACAAAACATGAAAAATGCCCGCTGCACATCTCTAATGTGGATAGGATTCACTTAAAGGTTAATGCCTCGGCTGGAAAATACATCCTTGGTCATGGTGATCTGGTGGTTAGGCACCCTGTCATCTGTTATGACGGAACATTTCAGGCAGGTGGTGATAACCTTAGTGAGACCGGGATGGCTGTTTCTTTGAGGGATCTGTTTTCTGCTTTGGGGTGGATTTTATGGTCACTGGGTGGTGGTTGTAGCTTTTGCAGGAAAGCATTGCTTCTCAGTGGCCAGTAGGGGGCACTATTGGTAGCTTCAGGGAACCTTACCTTTCACAGGGCAAACTGTCTCTGTCTGAAAGGGGGGGACCTGGCCTTCTCCATTAAGGTGGGCCCCAGCAGTGCTAGGCTAATAGAGGGTGTTCAGCCGTAGTACATTGTTAGTGAAGCCATCTTGGCTGGAGATGAGTCTCACAAGGCTTTCCTGGGCCTCCCTCTCAAATTATTCTTTATCAAATGTAATAAAAGCTGTGACCTTATTTAATCCTGTTACCTGTGATTGGTGTCGTTATATGGCTACAAGGAACCAATAAGTACGAAATAGAAACAAGTTTTCAGCTCTTGATGAGAGAGGAAACTGCAGGCCCAGAAAGGGGACTTGCAGTAAATATACCCCAGATGTTACTATCAAGAAATGTCCAAATTTTATAGATGTACATAAATATCTGAGAAAATGATCCTTGGAGCACTTCTACCTTTCTAAGGAGAATGAGATGAGACGCATATGGTAGGTGAAATCAGTAATACCAATATGAACCTAAATCTCTATGGTTTCTGGCCCCATTAGGGGGAACTTTTTTGACGCTTTTTGTTCCTTGATTCAGGAAGATACACTATCAAAAAGATAGATAACAGTAATGAAACTAATCCAATACAGAGCTTGTTATCAAACCTGCTGATTAGGGGGTGGGGGTTTGGTGAAGGGTGGGGGGTACTTTTAATGGATAGGGAATGGCAGGAGACCGGATTATTGAAACAACTAGAGGACAGAACCATATACAATAAATTGAGCCCCCCCCCTCCCACAGCCTAACCCTAACCTCCCCCTAACCAGCAGCCTAACCCTACCCGCCACGGGTGGCGCCTAAACATAACCCCACCCCAAGCCATACTCTAACCCATCCCGGCTATACTTACCTTTGGGATTCCAGCTGTTGAAATTCCATCGTCGGATCCTGACCAGTTCTGAATTCCAGTGTTCTAATATGTGTCAGGATTCTGGCATTGGTATGTCAGTTTCTGGAATCCTGGTAGCTGGGGGTTTATTTATTAAGGTCCCGATTTTGTACGAGTTTTTTTTTTTTTTTTTTAAAGTGTCATCTCAGGAATTTACTAAACCCAAATCTCAGCAGTGTTGGTTCCATTCGTATTGTTTTCCCCGGCTAAGTTCACAAATACGAATGAACAGACCATCGGTCAAACACGCCTGTTATTTGATACAACTCGGTAATTTACTAAGAATTGGTATTCACACTAACTGCCGACAATAGCCAAACACTGCTGAGAAAGCATAGACTTTGTAAAAAAAAGCAGTTTTAAAATAGAGCTGCTTTTTCCTGGCGTGTTCAGATAGGCATGCACGGATCAGTGAGATCTCTGCATGCTTATCTGTTGAAAGGGGTGTGAAACTGTTAAAAATATAAGAATAAAATTGCGTGGTGTCCCCCCTCCTGAGCATAACCAGCCTCGGGCTCTTTGAGCCGGTCCTGGTTGTAAAAATACACGGGGAAAAATGATTGGGGTCCCCCCATATTTATACAACCAGCACCGGGCTCTGCGGCTGGTCCTGGTTGAAAAAATACGGGGGCCAAAAGTTCAAAAGAAACAAAGAAGTCCCGCACCAGGTTAATCTAATAATAGATGGTGGTTACAGGGATATAGTCTCTCAGTAACTATATAAACTACAGATACATGATTATAGACTGGTGCTACCCACTGATCCTAAAACATGTACATACAAGGTAAGAAAAAGGGGATCAGTTTCTCTGGGTGCACTCTTTTCCCAAAACCAATAAAGATTTTTGATATTAGATCTGTGTCTCTATACTTTTGTTATATATATATGTATATATTAACACTTGATTCATGGTACCTACCAATACCCATATGGAATATGTCAACTTTATTAATGTCCTATATGAAGTATTATGACCCTAAATTGGGCCGTGAAAGTGAAATATAAAAACAATAAAGAATAGTAGACGTGAATCAGAAAAATGGACAAATAAAGAAAAAGAGAAAATGTATTTGTCCTGGTGTCAAATAATAAAGAAGATTAAAATCAAAGCCGTGTGCCGCCTGTCATTTATTAATGTTTTATGTAACTTAGAATTCCAATGTTATATTCTTAAGAAGAATAGAAGTTGGGATATATATATCTCTGTTTATATATTCTTTGTTATTATTATAATAATCCCTGATTGATAATAAAATTCTTCATGAATCTGTAACAACCTTATTGTGTTATTATAAACAATATTTGCTCCTGATTACATATGAGCCTTCTATTGTTTGGTAAGGGCAAGAATTCCCAGTGCAGGTACTAATTCTGTGTTTCAATCCAGCCAGAAATCATAGTTACTTTTAAATGTTGCACCTAGTACCAGAGTGTTATCTCGATACAATGTTGCTAAATTTGAGCAAGATGTCTATCTGTATTGTGACTATACTATCTTATCAATGGAGGTCTGCAATGCCTCTTTCCAAATAGAGTATAGTTATGAATGATTTCTTATTATGAGCAGAAGACACATTAGAGATCTTGCTTATATCCAAGCATTCATATATATATGTACAGTGCATACATGTGAGGTTTATTGATTACTAGGTGCTTCATCGCGCCCTACGGGCGCTCTTCACACCGTCGCAAGGGGCTACGCCCCCTTAACCCTTGCATGCCTTTCTGGGGTTCAATATTTGTATTATATGGAGTATTACCTGCATTCCTTTGTTAGTGGTTAAATATTGCACAATGAAAGGGCATGCGATGGTGAAGGAGGTGCAGCCCCTTGCGACGGCGTGAACAGCACCTGCAGGGCATGATGTATAGAATGTAGCGGGTGCGGGGGGGACTGCGGATGGGGGAGGGTGTCTGTAGATGCTGCGGGTGGAGGGGGGCGGAATCGGGGGGGGGGGGGGGCGGATGGGGAAGGGTCGGGAGGTGCTGCGGATGGGGGAGAGGCAGAGGAGTGGGGGCTGCAGATGGGGGAGGGGTCCGGAGGCACTGCAGGTGAGGTAGGGGTAGGGGTGCCATGGGTGGGAGAGGGGCAGGTGCGGGGATGTTACGGATGGGTGAAGGGTTTTGGAGGTGCTGTGGGATGGGAAGGGGCGGGGGTGCCGGGGGTGGGGTAGGGGGTCCAGAGGCACCATGTGTGGGGGAGGAGCAGGTACAGGTGGTGCGGCGGATGGGGGTCTCGAGGCGCTGCAGGTGGTGGAGGGGCAGGTGTGGGGGTGCCGTGGGTGGGTGAGGGGGGGCCACGGATTGAGGAGGGTGTCTGCAGATGCTGTGGGTGGAGGGGGGGCAGGTGTGGGGGGAGACATATATGGGGGGTGGATGGTAGAGGGGGCCTGGAGGTGCTGTGGGTGGTGGAGGGGCGGGGGAGTGGGAGCCGCGGGTGGTGTAGGGGGTCTGGATGCACAGCGTGTGGGGGAGGGGAAGGTACGGAGGTGTGGTGCATTGGGGAGGGGTATGGAGGCGCTGCGGGTACTGTAACTGCCAAAAAGGTAGTTGGAGGGTATACAGTAACAGGGCCAGGACAGGGGTGACAGGGTCAGAACAGGGGTGAGAGGGCCAGGACTGGGGTGACAGGGTCAGAACAGGGGTGACGGGGCCAGAACAGGGGTGGCGGGGCCAGGACAGGGGTGGCGGGGCCAGTACAGGGGTGGCGGGGCAAGGACAGGGGTGACGGGGCAAGGACAGGGGTGATGGGGCCAGGACGGGGCGACTGGGCCAGGACAGAAAAGACAGGGACAGGATAGGGGTGACATGGCCAGGGTAGGGGCGGCAGGACCAGGACAGGGGTGACAGGGCCAGTATAGGGTTGACAGAGCAAGCACAGGGGTGACAGGGCCAGGATAGGGGTAACAGGGCCAGCATAAGGGTGACAGGGCCAGCATAAGGGTGACAGCGCCAGGATAAGGATGACAGGGCCAGGATAAGGGTGAAAGGGCCAGAATACGGGTGAAAGGGCCTGGATGAGGGTGACAGGGCAAGGCCAGGGGTGACAGGGACATGACAGAACACAGGGCACGGGAGAGATTGGTATTAGGGACAAAACAGTGGTGACAGACAGATGTGTCTTACCGGAGTCACTGCTGCTGTTGGGATCTGCTGCTGGTGGAGACTTGGCATGGCTGACTCTCTCAGGTTGGAGTCCTGCTTCCCCTGCCCGTCCGCATCCCTCCCCCCCTCCTCAGTCACACACCGCGGACCTCGCACAGCTGCCGGGCACTGTGGTAAGTGGAGACTGGGAGTGACTGGTTAGCCCCCAGGAGACGCTGCGGCTGGAGGGAGGAGGGGGTCATAGCATGCACGCGGCGCAGACCTCGCGGCTGCCGGGCACTGTGGAAAGGGGAGACTGGGAGTGACTGGTTAGCTCCCAGGAGACGCTGCGGCTGGAGGGAGATGGGGGTCGGAGCCTGCAAACAGCGTGGACTTCTGCAGCGCTACCCGCCGGCTAAAGTGTGTGAAGGAGCTGGGCGCACCTCACTGCGGGCGGCAGCGCTGCAGCTAGCGGTGGGGTTGCCGGGACTGGAGATAACAGAGGCAGTATGGAACCTGCACAGCGGCAGGTGCTTCACTAAACTGCAGCTAAGAAGCGTGGAGTGTGCCAGAAAGTGATGCTCCTCCGCGCCAGAGAGCCCCTGCTGAGTTTGCGGATGTGGGGGGGTCAAGCACACAGTGAGCCGGTGCCCGTCTGTCTGTACGGCATACCCCCTCACACACCCCCATACCTCCCAACTGTCCTGCTGTCCCACCCGTGGGCCGCAGTGTCCCCCGGTGGGGGGGGGGGGGGGCAGTTGGGAAGCTCCTGTACTCGCTGTTCTGCTTAGCAGAGCAGCGGTGAATAGATGCGCACAGCGTCTATTTAGTGGAGATAGGAGGAGAGGGGGTACAGATTAAGGGGAGGTTCCAGCAGTAGAGGGGGGGGCCAGGGGGTACGTACCGTGGGCCCCACAGTTTTAGGGGGCTCCCCGGCTGGAGAAGCTCTGTCCCAGCTCTGTAGCTTCCCCGTTCTGCCAGCAACAGCAGCAGCATTGTGCTACAGTCAGCACACTCTGCTGCGTGTTGGCAGGTCTGTGGTGGTGCAGGGAGGCAGCAGTCTCCCTGCTTTCTTCTGCCTGTGCGGGTGTGTAGGGGGGAGCGACCACCTCCTCTGGATTTACCCCTAGCTGAGGGGCCAAAATCCCATAAAAAAAAAAATCCGGAATTTGTATAAGGGGGCGTGGCCACGCGGGCCGCAATTAGGCCACGCCCCCAAACCCACAGCAGGCACAGCAATGAGATAGGGCCCCCCTGTTTCAAGTGCCCTGGGCCCCCCCGAACTCATAATCCGCCCCTGGGGGCATGCCAGCAGCTCACAGAACGATGGGCATGCCCCCTCACTGATTAAAACGGGGACCCTCCCGTGAAGCCACGCCCCTTTTCGTTGGTCACGACCCCTTTTCGCCACCTGTGTGTCCCTCCTTCTGCCTGAAGAAAGCTGGGAGATATGCATCCCTGCCTGTGCCATGCCCATACTATCTGCTTCTGCTCCTAGTCTCCTATAGATTTGCCCAGATCTGTGACTCATTTGACTAACTCCGCCCAGTGTTGTGACTCCGCCCAGCGTTAGCAAATGAGTCACAAAGTCACAGATCTGGGCTATTATATAGGAGATACTATACAGCCTTTTGGACTAGTAGCATTACACGTTGGTCATATACACACCATTTGGAGAGGGATCAATTCATATTTCCCTACTTGAATTGTTGTGTGTTTAGGTGCTATGTAGCCCCAATAGGAGATGGTACCTCTGTATTCAACTAATGTTCAATTATGTACTGACAGTAATCGTACTTAATATCCTGTAGTACAATACACAATTATCAATTACTCTTATTCCCTACTTGCAGAGGCG
The DNA here is from genome assembly GCF_028390025.1 of Pseudophryne corroboree. Taxonomy (NCBI): domain Eukaryota; kingdom Metazoa; phylum Chordata; class Amphibia; order Anura; family Myobatrachidae; genus Pseudophryne; species Pseudophryne corroboree. The sequence goes on along the minus strand of NC_086445.1, from coordinate 10,402,434 downwards.
TCGGAACGGGGAGGGCAAGGGGGCAGCACGCCCCCCCCCCGCCCCCCCCAAACATGAGAGAGGCACCGCTGGCTGTACAGGAGGAGCAATGTGTGGTCAGGTGAAAGACCGCACACTGCATCCTCCGTGTCAGAGCCTAGGGCATTTGGAATGTACAGGGGCATGCCTGACTACTAGCCTAGGGTCGGCTCAGCTTGCAGTGAGTGGGCAGCGGCGGGTTGCAGGCATTTGAGATGCGGTGCTGGATGCCTACCACGATCGGAGCTCTCAGCTCCGATAAGGAGGTAGATCAGACACATGAGCCGGCAGTGGCACCAAGCAAGACGCGAGCACGGGACGCAAAGCAGACAGTGGGGGTAGCCAAGGGCGTGGCTTCTGGGCGGGAGAGAGTTGAGAGACTGTGTGTCCCCGGGGCCAGCGGCAGGCAACATTAGCGTATGTGCGCCTGCTATGGGGCCCAATCAGTCCGCCTATGGGATGAGAGGAGCCTGCAGCTGAAACCCTCGAGAAGCAGCAGCAGCACACACAAGAGGTGAGCTGCGGAAGCTCTTACAGTGAGAGGTGAGCAGCACTATTGGACAGTATGCCCTGTCAAAGTCAGAAAAATATCTCTATGCACACTACCATATTTGCACCTCACACAGGTCCGTGCTGCGCATGCGTACGCTCTCCCGTACGTGCGCATACTCACAGTCGCGGGCACCCGCAGGCGCATGGTATGCGTATTTACGGTAGAGTTTATGTGGTTGTAGCGTGCGACTCAATCGTAACATATTTTCAGTAATAATGTATTTTGTAGATCATGGTCCCTTTGATAGATTCTGAAAGTTTGGTTAATATAGAATGTTTATGAACAGAGGAATCCCTCTTTGTTTGATACGAAGGGTCAGACAGGAGTAATACAGTGGTGTTTAGTATCCATCGGAAGAATATTTAATTAGAAATATTCCGGTGTTGGTTTGAAACAGATCAATCGCTCGTGCGAATAGTTATGGACATAAGAAGTTTATGAACATTTACTTTATTTGCACTTTATTACCCATGCGGCGGGAAACCCAGTTTCCCTCCCACCTGAGCTGTTGGAAATAGTCACAGCCCACCTGTATGAATCAACCTATGACCTTTTGTTATAATGCGAAGCCGAATTCCTGTGTCCAATGAACAATGAAATTGTAGGGACCATTGAATTGTATTATGTGTGGGGCATAAATAGGCAGGCCGACCATATCCAACTTCACTCTCTCTTCAACGGTTCTCATTGCTGATAATCGGGAGCTGGATATCGAGGCGCATGCGATCGTTCCCCTTGTGCGTAAGTTTTCTCCGTAATCATATTGTCTTACTGTGAGCCATCTCTCTCTCTCTCTCTCTCTCTACTCTTTCTCTCGTATTTTCCTTTAATTGTATTGTATTGTATTTCCTGTGTAGTTTATCTGGTTAGTTGGTTTATGTTATATTGTAGTGTATCATTTGTACTGTGATTCCTTTTGCAAGTATAATAGTTATAATACATATAATAGGTTTCGGACCCTAAGCCCAGGTATCTGTGTATTCTTTATAGTGTTAAGTATTCTCTGAGCGTCGGTGACGCTCAAGCAGATTTGTAGTTAATCAGGTTACACCAGGTTGCACTTACACTCTGTCTCTACACTAAGGTATACTGTGTATCTCATCGTTAAAGGTATAGATATAAAGGTTTAACGTTGTAAGCGTCTGCACCGCTGGTGATCTCCTCGTGGTCCCGAGCGTACGCTACGCTATAGCGAATCATCACGTTAGTCGGCAGCCAATAGCGTGCCTGCCTGTGATCACTGGGCCGTAAGCGAACGTGACGCTTGAGCGTCTCGACTACGGCTGAGCGATCACTACGCAACTTGCGTACCCTTACGGTACTTCTTACGTAGATAGCGTACAGTGTTCTTAGACCTCTTAAAGTGATTTATATACGATAAATATTCAGCTTTATCAATTGGCGGCTCGCCCGTCCTTCACATATCTGCACTAGGTAGATCAGCAGACATTATCCCTCAGCAAAGGGCGGGAGGTTGTATCCCTCGTAGTGCTGACAGGATAAGCGTCTGCTTCGCTTAGGTAAAGATTGCTGAAGGAATCCAGGAACCGGAGGTAAGAACAAAACGCTAGTGTCTTTTAAAACTGTTTATTTTTCTGTCTTGCGTACACACGCACGCACACATATATATATCTGCATTTCTTTTTCTTTTTCATTTTCGTATATCACTCTCCTGTCTGCCAGTTTTTATAGTTGATAGAAGTGCTAAAAGAGAGTTGCCGTTATTTCATAGTTTAAGAGTAATATAGTTAAAAGATAGACAAACACACAGTTTCGCCTGGGAGATAAGGCGAAGTCAGTGTGTTTGTGTGGTAGATGATCAAGGATCATCTACATTGATAAAAGTATAAATTGTGTTACGGTGGATCTTTGCTTTGCGTATACGTGTCTCTAACAAAGACTTGCGTACGCAATCCAAAGGCCGACGCACGCAGCGTATATTACGCAGCGGAGCGTCCGGTTACGCCCACGTAGCTCAAGTCACGATAAGTTGATTTTTAACGCAAAGCGATAAATAACGCAAAGCGATAAATAACGCGAGGCGAGAAATAACGCAAGTCTATTTTTGGGTGTCCGAAATTTAGTTAACAGATCCTGCTCCTAATTGGTAACACACCTGATCTGAAGAAAAATTTCTGCGCAGAAATAGAAATAGAAACAAAAGTGTACATGTGATGAGTGAGTGTTTTTACAATTTTTAAAGGTTGAACCACAAGAAAAGTCGAGTACTCGTGAGGTACATGCGTGTAAGTGACGTGCACGGTGGCTAGGGAGGCATCTCTGGTTAAATACAATTTTGAGCATTAGAGTATAGCAGACCAGGAGGTCATACTGTAACAAGACCAGGAGGTCATACTGTAACAAGACCAGGAGGTCATAACAGACCAGGAGGTCCAGGTACAGCCGACAAGGAAGTCCGCTATACAGTTCACAGGCACAACACCGAAAAGGGTTGGTGCAACACCCATATAGGCCATATAAGCTCTGGCTGAAGGAATTCGCAGTCGTAAGTTTCGATTCCATTGGTCTTTCCGTACATAAGCTTAGTTGTTTGTGTACTGAACGACTGGACCGCACGTAAGTGTGTGCAGTAGTTAGTAATCTCACCTAATACCATTAGAGTAAAGGGGTCACAAACGCTATCTGTACACTCTAACGTGATTTGTGTAATTTTTTTATTTTAAGGGAAGTTCGCTGCTCACTCAGGAACTATCCAGCAACCAATAGTTACTGGAAAGAGTAAGTGTTCTTCGGATAACCCTCGCAGGTTTCAGTAAATAGAGGTTCAGGTCGCAGGGGCCCTAGGTCGAGTACGCCAGCACCATATCGGTGTGATCAGGTCGTATAGGTCGGCGTGGGCGAGTGAGTGGGGTACTCGGTAAACCGCCACCGTCAGCCTATTGTTGGCATTTGGTTTTTCGTAAAGGGTTGGCTAAATAAAGCAACACTTTCGAACTATGGGGGCCACTTGTTCAGGTAGGGGGCGATCAACCTCGGTTCGGGTTGATTCAGTGGTCCGGCCGATTGGGTCGGCCAGGTATATAATGTGTGAGAAATATGGAAGTCACACAGAAACTTTATGTGATGAATGGGAGAGAATGACTGTGCATGACGGGGAGAAATTCCCAAGAATAGGGAGCTTCAGCTCAGAAGTGTTACAAAATTTAAGGAGGAGGATATGTCTCATAAAATCAACAAAGAGACGAATCCAGCATTATGATTATTTACAGTTGTGGCAACAGGAAGGTGAGATACAGAGAGGTTTGGCTCAGGCGGCGGGATCTGGCTCTAACAGAAAACTGATTGCCACGGCCCCGCCGCCACCATACATATTAGGAGAGAAGTTGATTGCGGAGAAAGACGCACTAAGGTGTAACACAAAATCACTTAGTAACTGTGTAAATGTTAATGATAATGTTAACCCATTAACCCATGCAAGTATTAACCCGTGCAAGTTGTACCCTGTTTTGAACTTTCCTCAGGAGTGTGATCAAGAGGACGAATCGGCAACGATTTCAGCGCTCTCTCTAGCAGCCACCATAGCAGAGACCACAGTAGGCACAGCTCCACCCACGAGATTAGTAAAGGCCCCTAGCGGAGGGATAGGTGAGGTCGTATCAACTGGTTGCCTTATTGACAGATGGGAAGGACCATACCAGGTCTTATTGACTAGCACTACAGCATTGAAGGTTGCTGAGAGAGAGACTTGGGTCCATTCATCCCACTGCAAGAAGGTTGCTGATCCAGAGAAGTCCCGTGATAAGGAACAGACAGTAGAGGTTGTATCACTGGAGTGTCTGTTCCAGGAGGACTGAGGCGGCACCTGAGCCTTGAAGACCGAGAGCTGTTGTCGACTCCCCACTCCCTTTTATTGTTTTTCTCCACTTCCCATCCCCTCTCCCTCAAATTTATTTTTCCTCCTTCTCATTCTTCTCCGTTTCCTCCTATAAGATGGACTTGCCCCAAGAGACTGTGATCCGGATTTTCCTGTTGACCATGATGTTGACCAGAGCAGTCTGTTCCGGCGAGAGTACCATGGAGGTCGATAGAGGTTCTGGAATGGGTTCTGATGATAAAGATGGAGGCGTAGTTTTCCAAGATCAACCTAACCAACAAGCAAAGGCGAGTATCAGAAAACGATCCGATAGCATTGACCATAGAAGGAATTGTGACGGATTGTTAGCTGAAGAAAACTGTGTCTGTAGGCTCTGTAACAATGTCATTGAAGATGGGTGCATTAAGAAATGCCAATCCAGTTTTAATATCCATATGGACCGGCATCCATTGAGTGACTATCACTCCTTAGTGGGTAATGTGTTAAACAAAACAGATTGTTGGGTATGCTCTCAAGTACCTCAAGGTCATAGCAAATCAGGGCTAGTGCCATTTCCTTTAACGATAGGGGAGGTACTTGAGTTAAATGGTGGGAGACCGGTGGACAGGAGGTTTAATATCTCCAGCCCTCCTAGTTTGAAGCTCCACCAATACCATGTGGATAGGTCCCTATTATGTTTCAACATCTCCAACCCCAGAAAGCCGGGAAATTGGGAAGTGTCATGGAGTAACCACACCATGACCTTTTCGCATAGAGCAGATAGAATGCCTACAGATACAGAGCTTGTACGCCACATAGCCAGTAGAGGAAAATCTTTCCGGTATAGGTACACCTTAGGAAATAGGATTACGAGAGTTGGAGAAGTATCACCAGGATACTGTGCACATATCGTACAACCTGATACGTGCATTAAGCAGATGGAAGAATTAGGGCTAGGAGATTTCACCTGGAAGGTGTGTAATATGGTTATGTCCTTCTCCGTCCCATATGTTCTCCCCGATGATGCATATTTCATATGCGGGAGAAAGGCGTACAAGTGGCTTGCCCCAAACTCGGAAGGATTGTGTTATATTGGAAAAGTATTGCCTGAAGTAATGACTGTAACACATGACAAAATGAAAGACATACACCGTGGTGCCCAAGCTCCTTATACTCACACCCATTACGAGCACGTTGTTAAAAGGCACCTGATAGAGAAGACAGAGCATCCGGCCTCTGATCTGATAAGTGAATCCACCGGGATTCAATTCTTAATCGCGTTAGATTTCACCCGCACCGCTAGAGGAGTGCTAAATTATAAATACATATCGGCGCTCGCAAATTTGTTAGATAATATCACTGAAATGTATGATGACACGTTTAGATATACGGGAAGGGAACTTCAAGCTTATAAAACAGAACTGGTGCAGCATAGAATGGTTCTTAATTACCTCACAGCAGTGACAGGCCGATATTGTGTTACATTGGCAACACAGTACGGCGTGAAATGTTGCACGTATATCACAAATAGCACCGAGGATCCGGTCGAGGTCATAGACCAAAAGATGGACGATATTCTCCAATTGAAGTGGGAATTTCGCCGAAAACACAATCTCACTCTTGCTGCTGTAGGTAATGAGCTGACTGGTTGGGTGTCATGGTTGAACCCGCGAAATTGGTTCTCCGGTTTGGGAGACTGGGCTCAAGGAGTCATAATGGATGTTGGGAAGTTTCTCCTATGTATCTTAGGTGTTATCATAACGATCGGTTTGATATTTAGATGCGGTCAGGCTTTAATGAGGTGCAATCGTCGTACTAAGGTAATGAGTTTAAGGAGTGAGGAAACTGTAATTAACCTGGATTTGATTTATGACCCAATGATAGAAACAATGATGTGATGAAAATGCGATTATACGGTCCGTTTCTTTCACCTGTTTTTCTGGTTTTCCTCCAAGATAACAAGACCCCCTTGGACGAGGAAGTTGATGAGACGCTATACAGACAACGGATGGACCAAAGAAGGAGTTTTGACCACTTGAGATATGGACATTTGATGAACTTTGCCATGGATCCCCAGTTTCCCTAGAATTCTTAAAATTACGCTAGCCCAACATTTTTTGTAAATCTAATGGCATTGACAAAGCTTATTGCTCACGCCTAATGAGCAAAACAGCGCAAAGAAGACGACTTTCAACTGATACCGAACAAAACTTCAACCGACAGATGTACATTAACCTGACATAGAATACCACCGCATTTACCGTAATTATGTCTTTTCTTCATTTCTACAACCCTCAGGTAATGACACACATAGTATAGGGAATACAGGCACAGATATCAGCAATCACATATTCCCCCATTCATGTATCATCAACTAAAATGTGCTCCCCATTTTGTTCAAAATCCGAAAAGAGCTCGGTAAAGTTTGACAGCCCATCCACAGACCCGTACCACGGGATAAGAAGGAATTCAAATGTATACTTCGCAATACCTCGAAGCTTGATTTACAACACGTACGGCACGATGATACATGACCCCCCAAACACGGATTCATACACACATGCTCCTGCTATCTCACTAGGTCATACCCTCTTCACACCTACTCCTCTCTCCTCCCTTACCCAACCATGGAAATGAATTAACCCCTAACATATATTTTTCTCCTTTTGAAATGTTTTCAGGAAGTGGCAGTTATTATTGACTGCCAAAGGGTGGACTGTCAAAGTCAGAAAAATATCTCTATGCACACTACCATATTTGCACCTCACACAGGTCCGTGCTGCGCATGCGTACGCTCTCCCGTACGTGCGCATACTCACAGTCGCGGGCACCCGCAGGCGCATGGTATGCGTATTTACGGTAGAGTTTATGTGGTTGTAGCGTGCGACTCAATCGTAACATATTTTCAGTAATAATGTATTTTGTAGATCATGGTCCCTTTGATAGATTCTGAAAGTTTGGTTAATATAGAATGTTTATGAACAGAGGAATCCCTCTTTGTTTGATACGAAGGGTCAGACAGGAGTAATACAGTGGTGTTTAGTATCCATCGGAAGAATATTTAATTAGAAATATTCCGGTGTTGGTTTGAAACAGATCAATCGCTCGTGCGAATAGTTATGGACATAAGAAGTTTATGAACATTTACTTTATTTGCACTTTATTACCCATGCGGCGGGAAACCCAGTTTCCCTCCCACCTGAGCAGTTGGAAATAGTCACAGCCCACCTGTATGAATCAACCTATGACCTTTTGTTATAATGCGAAGCTGAATTCCTGTGTCCAATGAACAATGAGATTGTAGGGACCATTGAATTGTATTATGTGTGGGGCATAAATAGGCAGGCCGACCATATCCAACTTCACTCTCTCTTCAACGGTTCTCATTGCTGATAATCGGGAGCTGGATATCGAGGCGCATGCGATCGTTCCCCTTGTGCGTAAGTTTTCTCCGTAATCATATTGTCTTACTGTGAGCCATCTCTCTCTCTCTCTCTCTCTCTCTCTACTCTTTCTCTCGTATTTTCCTTTAATTGTATTGTATTGTATTTCCTGTGTAGTTTATCTGGTTAGTTGGTTTATGTTATATTGTAGTGTATCATTTGTACTGTGATTCCTTTTGCAAGTATAATAGTTATAATACATATAATAGGTTTCGGACCCTAAGCCCAGGTATCTGTGTATTCTTTATAGTGTTAAGTATTCTCTGAGCGTCGGTGACGCTCAAGCAGATTTGTAGTTAATCAGGTTACACCAGGTTGCACTTACACTCTGTCTCTACACTAAGGTATACTGTGTATCTCATCGTTAAAGGTATAGATATAAAGGTTTAACGTTGTAAGCGTCTGCACCGCTGGTGATCTCCTCGTGGTCCCGAGCGTACGCTACGCTATAGCGAATCATCACGTTAGTCGGCAGCCAATAGCGTGCCTGCCTGTGATCACTGGGCCGTAAGCGAACGTGACGCTTAAGCGTCTCGACTACGGCTGAGCGATCACTACGCAACTTGCGTACCCTTACGGTACTTCTTACGTAGATAGCGTACAGTGTTCTTAGACCTCTTAAAGTGATTTATATACGATAAATATTCAGCTTTATCAGCCCACTCATGGGGGAATGCTGGGGAGAGAGGTACTCTGTAGCGGCTGGTAGGCGGAGGGGCATTTCAAAGCTATGGGGCCCACACAGATTTAGTTATTCCCATGTGTGCCTGCCTCCTCACCCACTGTCTTTGCCTGCCACCTTTCCCCTGTGTCTGCCTGCCACCTCACCCCGTCTTTGCCTGCCCCCTTACCCGTGTGTGCCTACCCCTTCTCCCGCTGTCTGTGCCTGCCCCCTCTCCCGCTGTGTGTGCCTGCCCCATGTTCATCACTACTACTCCTAGCCTGCCCCCTTCTCCCTACCACTGCTACTCCCAGCCTGTCCTCTTCCCACCACTATTACTCCCAGCCTGTCCACTTATCCACAATGCCACTACTACAACCTGCCCCCTGCTTCCCACTACTATTCCCAGCCAGCTCCCTCTTGACAGACCCCACCCTCATTAGGGCTGCTTCCATAAATTTCTCCGGCTGGTTTTCCATCCCAATCTGCCACTGGCTGTTGTGATCTGTGATGCTGGGTGCTGTGCTGGGAGAGGGGTGCTGGGTCAGAGGTGGAACTAGCATTGGTGGTAGGGGGCACCAGCTACAATCTTGCCTAGGGCATCAAATTGGTTAGGGCCGGCTCTGCTCCATGCAGTGTGAGAGAGGTGCCGATGTACAGGAGGATCAATGTGCGGTCAGGTGAAAGACAGTACACTGCATCCTCTGTGCAGTGTAGGAAGGGACAGTTCCCAGGCGCCAAGCTGGCTGCACAACTACTGCGGTCCCACGCTCTTCCTACCCCCATTGTAGCACCTCCATCCCTGGGACTCCAGGCATCCTACTCCCAAAAGGCTCCGCCTCCTTCCAATGGTACCACCTCCTTCTCCCCAGTGGCTCCGCCTTCAGGGGCGCAAAAATCGGATTAAATCTTGCCCCCCCCCAACCTAAAACGTTCTGACACCCCTGCCTACTTGGTATATATATATATATATATATATATATATATATATATATATATATATACATTTGTGTATTATGTACTTCTTCACAGGAGATAGCTCATGCCCATGTCGCATTCCACATCCCTCACATATAAGGTTATGGAGCAGTTTTAAGGCTTATAACATTAGTGCAGTAATAACACAGGGCAGTGAATTCAGCTACAGGACATTCAATACGAGTACTGTCAGTATAAAGGGGTATAAAACTGCCCTGTGTTATTACTGCACTAATGTTATAAGCCTTAAAACTGCTCCATAACCTTATATGTGAGGGATGTGGAATGCGACATGGGCATAAGCTATCTCCTGTGAAGAAGTACATAATACACGAATGTATATATATATACCAAGTAGGGAATAAGAGTAATTGATAATTGTGTATTGTACTACAGGATATTAAGTACGATTACTGTCAGTACATAATTGAACATTAGTTGAATACAGACGTACCATCTCCTATTGGGGCTACATAGCACCTAAACACACAACAATTCAAGTAGGGAAATATGAATTGATCCCTCTCCAAATGGTGTGTACAGTATATGATCAACGTGTAATGCTACTAGTCCAAAAGGCTGTATAGTATAATCAATAAACCTCACATGTATGCACTGTACATATATATATATATATATATATATATGTGTGTGAATGCTTGGATATAAGCAAGATCTCTAATGTGTCTTCTGCTCATAATAAGAAATCATTCATAACTATACTCTATTTGGAAAGAGGCATAGCAGACTTCCATTGATAAGATAGTATAGTCACAATACAGCTAGACATCTTGCTCAAATTTAGCAACATTGTATCGAGATAACACTCTGGTACTAGGTGCAACATTTAAAAGTAACTATGATTTCTGGCAGGATTGAAACACAGAATTCTTGCCCTTACCAAACAATAGAAGGCTCATATGTAATCAGGAGCAAATGTTGTTTATAATAACACAATAAGGTTGTTACAGATTCATGAAGAATTTTATTATCAATCAGGGATTATTATTATAATAATAACAAAGAATATATAAACAGAGATATATATATCCCAACTTCTATTCTTCTTAGGAATATAACATTGGAATACTAAGTTACATAAAACATTAATAAATGACAGGCGGCACATGGCTTTGATTTTAATCTTCTATATTATTTGACACCAGGACAAATACATTTGCTCTTTTTCTTTATTTGTCCATTTTTCTGATTCACGTCTACTATTCTTTATTGTTTTTATATTTCACTTTCACGGCCCAATTTAGGGTCATAATACTTCATATGGGACATCAATAAAGTTGACATATTCCATATGGGTATTGGTAGGTACCATGAATCAAGTGTTAATATATACATATATATATATATATATATATATATATATATATATATATATATATAAAAAGTATAGAGACACAGATCTAATATCAAAAATCTTTATTGGTTTTGGGAAAAGAGTGCACCCAGAGAAACTGATCCCCTTTTTCTTACCTTGTGTGGGAGCCAAAAGTTGTAGGGGTCCCCCGTATTTTTAAAACCAGCACCGGGCTCCACTAGCCAGAGAGATAACACCACAGCAAGGGGGACACTTTTATATAGGTCCCGGCGGCCGTGGCATTACCCCCCAACTAGTCACCCCTGGCCGGGGTTCCCTGGAGGAGTGGGGACTCCTTAAATCAAGGGGTCCCCTCCAGGCACCCAAGGACCAGGGGTGAAACCCAAGGCTGTCCCCGCCATCCCTGGGTGGTAGATGGGGGGCTGATAGCCTTTGTGTAAAAAATACTGTTTTTTGTGGTAGATCTACAAGTCCTAGCAAGCCTCCCCCACAAGTACCAGCATGCGGGGAAGTAATGGGCCCGCTGGTACCTGTAGTTCTACAACAAAAAATACCCCAAAAAAACACAACACACACCGTGAAAGTAAAGCTTTTTTTTACATACATGCACACTTACACACTCACATACTTACCTATTGTCCCAGTGAGCCCCTCGGCCCCCTTGTCAAGTAGAATCCACGTGGTACCTGTCAAATAAAAATTATACTTACAATCAATCCTGTGTAGATTTGTCCTCTTCTTACCCGTCATAATCCAGGGACTTGAATAAAAAAACAAACCGGAAACCCGATCCACGCACTTTAAGGGGTTCCATGTTTACACATGGAACCCCTTTCCCCGACTGGCGGGACCCCCCCATGACAACTGTCACTGAAGGTCCCGCCAGCCAATCAGGGAGCGCCATGTCATGGCGCTCTCCTAATTGGCTGTGCGCTCCTAGCCTATCAAAAAGAGGAGTGCACTGCCTAGAATGGAGGAGAGCGCTCCTCATTCTACTCAATGATGGGAACTTTGCAGTCTGTGGTTTAAGTTGATTGGGGTCACTCTTACGCCCCCTGTATTTTTACAACCAGGGCCGGCTCAAAGAGCCCGAGGCTGGTTATGTTCAGGAGGGGGAACCCCACGCAATTTTTTCTTTGATTACTAACTATTTAAACACTTCTCATAATGTACACAAATGGAGAGGGGGCGGTTACTTTTAGATGATTTTTGTGTATTTTTAAATAATAATACTTTTAATATCTCTTTTCATTTAATATTAGCAAATCCTCCATAGATGTTTTTAGATATTATCATTGCAGGTTGTGTACTAGGAATCATTGTAAACCCACTGATTCTAGATCTTACATACAGGCTGATACTGTAGCTGTCATCATAAAACAACATAAATGGTTCTCTACTGAGTGGGCAATGTACAAGATGGAAACATAACTACACGGACAATGAAACGTATCAGAAACAGGCTATTGACATGAAAAGTCATTTTATTGCCTGTGAGTAAAAACCTGATGGGGTAGATCATGCCGTGGATGAGGTGTCACACAATGAAGGCTTTCAGCGCTCCCCAGCCACGCTCTGTCTTACCTCCACCGCAAGCCCGGGCGCTGCCCGTCATCTGAGGTCTCCATGTCAGCATCTGCAGGACCGGCGGCTGTGGTGATCCTCCATGACCACGCTACGCCAGAGTTCCCGCTGGTGATCTCCAAGGACAGCACCATGACAGTTCCTGGTCAGCTGGTCTTCCAAGGCCCAATCAGGAATCACTTTCTCATCATGTGAATCCCTCATCCAGTCAGCAGTGAGCAGGGGGTATAAGTTCCAAGTCCCAGCACTGGCAATGTCACTGCTTTGTTGTCTCTCAGTCTGTATTGAGCTCCAGAATCTCCTGCTGGTATAGACAAAGGGGGTCATTAAGACCCATTCGCACGCAGCGGTTTATCGCTGTGGTGCGAATGGGTGCGGAATGCGCATGCGCGGAGGGCGCAGTGCGCGACATTGCCCGGCGACAGGGGTCGCCGGGTTATATTGCAACTTACAAAGGAAGCGGTCGCAGAGCCAATGACAGGAAGGAGGCGTGGCTGGGCGGATCCGGAGTGTTTGGAGCCGCTTTCGGGGAGTGGTGAGTATAACGCAGGTGTGTCCAGGACAACGGAGGGCGGAGAAGTGACGTCAAAGCCGAGCCCATCATCGCTGGATCTATCGCACAGGGTAAGTAGGTATAGGGCTGGTCTTGTTCTCCTTGAAATTTTTTTAGCTTAGCAGGGCTGCACAAGCGATCGCAGCCCTGCTAAGCTAAAATACACTCCCCCATAGGCGTGGACTATTGATCGCAGCAGCAGCAAAAAATTGCTGGCTGCGATCAACTCGGAATGACCACCAAAGTGCAGTATCGATCTCCAGCACTTCCTGACTCCAAGAGTGATCTTAAAGGGCCACTACTGCTATAATACTGCAGCATATCCAGATTCCCTGGTGTGCCATCCCAGTGATCCCGAGGGACTGTCCTGCATATCATCGCAGCATTAGTGACTTACTGGTTACATCCAGCATCCTGAAAATCTGCCTTGCTGGTTCCGTCCAGCATCCTGAAAATCTGCCTTGCTGGTTCCGTCCAGCATCCTGAAAACCTGCCTTATTGGTTCCTTCCTGCATCCTGAAGACCTGCCTTGCTGGTTCTGCCCAGCATCCTGAAGACCTGCCTTGCTGGTTCCGCCCAGCATCCTGAAAACCTGCCTTGCTGGTTCTGTCCAGCATCCTGAAAACCTGCCTTGCTGGTTCCGCCCAGCATTCTAAATCCTGCCTTGCTGGTTCAACTCATCCATCATCCTGAAAACCTGCCTTGCTGGCTCCACCCAGCATTCTGGAAACATACATTGCCGGTTCAACTCATCCAGCATCCTGAAAACCTGCCTTGCTGGCTCCGCCCAGCATTCTGGAAACCTGCCTTGCTGGTTCCGCCCAGAATTCTAATTATCAGTTCCTGAACATTTGACTTCTCAGTGACTATCTGTTATCGGTGACACCCCAGCTATCTCTTGCACTGGTGGGTCTGCCCATCAGTTTTCCAGGACCCATATACCTGGTCACCTTCACTCCTACTTCTCTCAGCCAACTGCCACGTCTGCATGAGAAGATCTTACATTAAGCCTGCTCAGTTCTCAGTTAAGCCTTAACTCTCAAGACCAGATCCAGTATCCAGTCCTAGTCCGGATTCACAAATAACTACAGCCGTGACATAAGGTGGCCATGTCAATAGGGAAGATTTGTATATATAGTACACAGTATAAAAGAGTGGAGAAGATATTATGAAAGCAAATCAAAGTACCCTCCTGTTGGTGTCCTGCATCCCCTCTCAGGCCTCACATCCTCCTGTAGGTGTTCTGCATCCCCGCTCAGGCCTCAGATCCTCCTGTAGGTGTTCTGCATCCCCGCTCAGGCCTCAGATCCTCCTGTTGGTGTCCTGCATCCCCTCTCAGGCCTCACATCCTCCTGTAGGTGTTCTGCATCCCCGCTCAGGCCTCAGATCCTCCTGTAGGTGTTCTGCATCCCCGCTCAGGCCTCAGATCCTCCTGTTGGTGTCCTGCATCCCCTCTCAGGCCTCAGATCCTCCTGTTGGTGTCCTGCATCCCCGCTCAGGCCTCAGATCCTCCTGTTGGTGTTCTGCATCCCCGCTCAGGCCTCAGATCCTCCTGTTGGTGTTCTGCATCCCCGCTCAGGCCTCAGATCCGCCTGTTGGTGTCCTGCATCCCCTCTCAGGCCTCAGATCCTCCTGTTGGTGTTCTGCATCCCCGCTCAGGCCTCAGATTCTCCTGTTGGTGTCCTGCATCCCCGCTCAGGCCTCAGATCCTCCTGTTGGTGTCCTGCATCCCCTCTCAGGCCTCAGATCCTCCTGTTGGTGTCCTGCATCCCCGCTCAGGCCTCAGATCCTCCTGTTGGTGTTCTGCATCCCCGCTCAGGCCTCAGATCCTCCTGTTGGTGTTCTGCATCCCCGCTCAGGCCTCACATCCTCCTGTAGGTGTTCTGCATCCACGCTCAGGCCTCAGATTCTCCTGTTGGTGTCCTGCATCCCCGCTCAGGCCTCAGATCCTCCTGTTGGTGTCCTGCATCCCCGCTCAGGCCTCAGATCCTCCTGTCGGTGTCCTGCATCCCCTCTCAGGCCTCAGATCCTCCTGTTGGTGTCCTGCATCCCCTCTCAGGCCTCAGATCCTCCTGTTGGTGTCCTGCTTCCCCGCTCAGGCCTCAGATCCTCCTGTTGGTGTTCTGCATCCCCGCTCAGGCCTCAGATCCTCCTGTCAGTGTCCTGCATCCCCTCTCAGGCCTCAGATCCTCCTGTTGGTGTACTGCATCCCCTCTCAGGCCTCACATCCTCCTGTAGGTGTTCTGCATCCCCGCTCAGGCCTCAGATTCTCCTGTTGGTGTCCTGCATCCCCGCTCAGGCCTCAGATCCTCCTGTTGGTGTCCTGCATCCCCTCTCAGGCCTCAGATCCTCCTGTTGGTGTCCTGCATCCCCGCTCAGGCCTCAGATCCTCCTGTTGGTGTTCTGCATCCCCGCTCAGGCCTCAGATCCTCCTGTTGGTGTACTGCATCCCCTCTCAGGCCTCACATCCTCCTGTAGGTGTTCTGCATCCCCGCTCAGGCCTCAGATTCTCCTGTTGGTGTCCTGCATCCCCGCTCAGGCCTCAGATCCTCCTGTTGGTGTCCTGCATCCCCTCTCAGGCCTCAGATCCTCCTGTTGTTGTTCTGCATCCCCGCTCAGGCCTCAGATCCTCCTGTTGGTGTACTGCATCCCCTCTCAGGCCTCAGATCCTCCTGTCGGTGTTCTGCATCCCCTCTCAGGCCTCAGATCCTCCTGTCGGTGTACCGCATCCCCTCTCAGGCCTCACATCCTCCTGTAGGTGTTCTGCATCCCCGCTCAGGCCTCAGATTCTCCTGTTGGTGTCCTGCATCCCCGCTCAGGCCTCAGATCCTCCTGTTGGTGTCCTGCATCCCCGCTCAGGCCTCAGATCCTCCTGTCAGTGTCCTGCATCCCCTCTCAGGCCTCAGATCCTCCTGTTGGTGTCCTGCATCCCCTCTCAGGCCTCAGATCCTCCTGTCAGTGTCCTGCATCCCCTCTCAGGCCTCAGATCCTCCTGTAGGTGTTCTGCATCCCCGCTCAGGCCTCAGATCCTCCTGTCAGTGTCCTGCATCCCCTCTCAGGCCTCAGATCCTCCTGTCGGTGTTCTGCATCCCCGCTCAGGCCTCAGATCCTCCTGTTGGTGTTCTGCATCCCCGCTCAGGCCTCAGATCCTCCTGTTGGTGTTCTGCATCCCCGCTCAGGCCTCAGATCCTCCTGTCAGTGTTCTGCATCCCCTCTCAGGCCTCACATCCTCCTGTAGGTGTTCTGCATCCCCGCTCAGGCCTTAGATACTCCTGTCAGTGTTCTGCATCCCCGCTCAGGCCTCAGATCCTCCTGTCGGTGTCCTGCATCCCCGCTCAGGCCTCAGATCCTCCTGTTGGTGTTCTGCATCCCCGCTCAGGCCTCAGATCCTCCTGTTGGTGTCCTGCATCCCCTCTCAGGCCTCAGATCCTCCTGTTGGTGTCCTGCATCCCCGCTCAGGCCTCAGATCCTCCTGTTGGTGTTCTGCATCCCCGCTCAGGCCTCAGATCCTCCTGTTGGTGTCCTGCATCCCCTCTCAGGCCTCAGATCCTCCTGTTGGTGTTCTGCATCCCCGCTCAGGCCTCAGATTCTCCTGTTGGTGTCCTGCATCCCCGCTCAGGCCTCAGATCCTCCTGTTGGTGTCCTGCATCCCCTCTCAGGCCTCAGATCCTCCTGTTGGTGTCCTGCATCCCCGCTCAGGCCTCAGATCCTCCTGTTGGTGTTCTGCATCCCCGCTCAGGCCTCAGATCCTCCTGTTGGTGTTCTGCATCCCCGCTCTGGCCTCAGATCCTCCTGTTGGTGTTCTGCATCCCCGCTCAGGCCTCAGATCCTCCTGTTGGTGTCCTGCATCCCCGCTCAGGCCTCAGATCCTCCTGTCAGTGTCCTGCATCCCCGCTCAGGCCTCACATCCTCCTGTAGGTGTTCTGCATCCCCGCTCAGGCCTCAGATCCTCCTGTTGGTGTACTGCATCCCCTCTCAGGCCTCAGATCCTCCTGTCGGTGTACTGCATCCCCTCTCAGGCCTCACATCCTCCTGTAGGTGTCCTGCATCCCCGCTCAGGCCTCAGATCCTCCTGTCGGTGTCCTGCATCACCGCTCAGGCCTCAGATTCTCCTGTTGGTGTCCTGCATCCCCGCTCAGGCCTCAGATCCTCCTGTTGGTGTCCTGCATCCCCGCTCAGGCCTCAGATCCTCCTGTCAGTGTCCTGCATCCCCTCTCAGGCCTCAGATCCTCCTGTTGGTGTTCTGCATCCCCTCTCAGGCCTCAGATCCTCCTGTCAGTGTCCTGCATCCCCTCTCAGGCCTCAGATCCTCCTGTTGGTGTCCTGCATCCCCTCTCAGGCCTCAGATCCTCCTGTAGGTGTTCTGCATCCCCTCTCAGGCCTCAGATCCTCCTGTCGGTGTTCTGCATCCCCGCTCAGGCCTCAGATCCTCCTGTTGGTGTTCTGCATCCCCGCTCAGGCCTCAGATCCTCCTGTTGGTGTTCTGCATCCCCGCTCAGGCCTCACATCCTCCTGTAGGTGTTCTGCATCCACGCTCAGGCCTCAGATTCTCCTGTTGGTGTCCTGCATCCCCGCTCAGGCCTCAGATCCTCCTGTTGGTGTCCTGCATCCCCGCTCAGGCCTCAGATCCTCCTGTCGGTGTCCTGCATCCCCTCTCAGGCCTCAGATCCTCCTGTTGGTGTCCTGCATCCCCTCTCAGGCCTCAGATCCTCCTGTTGGTGTCCTGCATCCCCGCTCAGGCCTCAGATCCTCCTGTTGGTGTTCTGCATCCCCGCTCAGGCCTCAGATCCTCCTGTTGGTGTCCTGCATCCCCTCTCAGGCCTCAGATCCTCCTGTTGGTGTACTGCATCCCCTCTCAGGCCTCACATCCTCCTGTAGGTGTTCTGCATCCCCGCTCAGGCCTCAGATTCTCCTGTTGGTGTCCTGCATCCCCGCTCAGGCCTCAGATCCTCCTGTTGGTGTCCTGCATCCCTGCTCAGGCCTCAGATCCTCCTGTTGGTGTTCTGCATCCCCGCTCAGGCCTCAGATCCTCCTGTTGGTGTACTGCATCCCCTCTCAGGCCTCACATCCTCCTGTAGGTGTTCTGCATCCCCGCTCAGGCCTCAGATTCTCCTGTTGGTGTCCTGCATCCCCGCTCAGGCCTCAGATCCTCCTGTTGGTGTCCTGCATCCCCTCTCAGGCCTCAGATCCTCCTGTTGGTGTTCTGCATCCCCGCTCAGGCCTCAGATCCTCCTGTTGGTGTACTGCATCCCCTCTCAGGCCTCAGATCCTCCTGTCGGTGTTCTGCATCCCCTCTCAGGCCTCAGATCCTCCTGTCGGTGTACCGCATCCCCTCTCAGGCCTCACATCCTCCTGTAGGTGTTCTGCATCCCCGCTCAGGCCTCAGATTCTCCTGTTGGTGTCCTGCATCCCCGCTCAGGCCTCAGATCCTCCTGTTGGTGTCCTGCATCCCCGCTCAGGCCTCAGATCCTCCTGTCAGTGTCCTGCATCCCCTCTCAGGCCTCAGATCCTCCTGTTGGTGTCCTGCATCCCCTCTCAGGCCTCAGATCCTCCTGTCAGTGTCCTGCATCCCCTCTCAGGCCTCAGATCCTCCTGTAGGTGTTCTGCATCCCCGCTCAGGCCTCAGATCCTCCTGTCAGTGTCCTGCATCCCCTCTCAGGCCTCAGATCCTCCTGTCGGTGTTCTGCATCCCCGCTCAGGCCTCAGATCCTCCTGTTGGTGTTCTGCATCCCCGCTCAGGCCTCAGATCCTCCTGTTGGTGTTCTGCATCCCCGCTCAGGCCTCAGATCCTCCTGTCAGTGTTCTGCATCCCCTCTCAGGCCTCACATCCTCCTGTAGGTGTTCTGCATCCCCGCTCAGGCCTTAGATACTCCTGTCAGTGTTCTGCATCCCCGCTCAGGCCTCAGATCCTCCTGTCGGTGTCCTGCATCCCCGCTCAGGCCTCAGATCCTCCTGTTGGTGTTCTGCATCCCCGCTCAGGCCTCAGATCCTCCTGTTGGTGTCCTGCATCCCCTCTCAGGCCTCAGATCCTCCTGTTGGTGTCCTGCATCCCCGCTCAGGCCTCAGATCCTCCTGTTGGTGTTCTGCATCCCCGCTCAGGCCTCAGATCCTCCTGTTGGTGTCCTGCATCCCCTCTCAGGCCTCAGATCCTCCTGTTGGTGTTCTGCATCCCCGCTCAGGCCTCAGATTCTCCTGTTGGTGTCCTGCATCCCCGCTCAGGCCTCAGATCCTCCTGTTGGTGTCCTGCATCCCCTCTCAGGCCTCAGATCCTCCTGTTGGTGTCCTGCATCCCCGCTCAGGCCTCAGATCCTCCTGTTGGTGTTCTGCATCCCCGCTCAGGCCTCAGATCCTCCTGTTGGTGTTCTGCATCCCCGCTCTGGCCTCAGATCCTCCTGTTGGTGTTCTGCATCCCCGCTCAGGCCTCAGATCCTCCTGTTGGTGTCCTGCATCCCCGCTCAGGCCTCAGATCCTCCTGTCAGTGTCCTGCATCCCCGCTCAGGCCTCACATCCTCCTGTAGGTGTTCTGCATCCCCGCTCAGGCCTCAGATCCTCCTGTTGGTGTACTGCATCCCCTCTCAGGCCTCAGATCCTCCTGTCGGTGTACTGCATCCCCTCTCAGGCCTCACATCCTCCTGTAGGTGTCCTGCATCCCCGCTCAGGCCTCAGATCCTCCTGTCGGTGTCCTGCATCCCCGCTCAGGCCTCAGATTCTCCTGTTGGTGTCCTGCATCCCCGCTCAGGCCTCAGATCCTCCTGTCAGTGTTCTGCATCCCCTCTCAGGCCTCACATCCTCCTGTAGGTGTTCTGCATCCCCGCTCAGGCCTTAGATACTCCTGTCAGTGTTCTGCATCCCCGCTCAGGCCTCAGATCCTCCTGTCGGTGTCCTGCATCCCCGCTCAGGCCTCAGATCCTCCTGTTGGTGTTCTGCATCCCCGCTCAGGCCTCAGATCCTCCTGTTGGTGTCCTGCATCCCCTCTCAGGCCTCAGATCCTCCTGTTGGTGTCCTGCATCCCCGCTCAGGCCTCAGATCCTCCTGTTGGTGTTCTGCATCCCCGCTCAGGCCTCAGATCCTCCTGTTGGTGTCCTGCATCCCCTCTCAGGCCTCAGATCCTCCTGTTGGTGTTCTGCATCCCCGCTCAGGCCTCAGATTCTCCTGTTGGTGTCCTGCATCCCCGCTCAGGCCTCAGATCCTCCTGTTGGTGTCCTGCATCCCCTCTCAGGCCTCAGATCCTCCTGTTGGTGTCCTGCATCCCCGCTCAGGCCTCAGATCCTCCTGTTGGTGTTCTGCATCCCCGCTCAGGCCTCAGATCCTCCTGTTGGTGTTCTGCATCCCCGCTCTGGCCTCAGATCCTCCTGTTGGTGTTCTGCATCCCCGCTCAGGCCTCAGATCCTCCTGTTGGTGTCCTGCATCCCCGCTCAGGCCTCAGATCCTCCTGTCAGTGTCCTGCATCCCCGCTCAGGCCTCACATCCTCCTGTAGGTGTTCTGCATCCCCGCTCAGGCCTCAGATCCTCCTGTTGGTGTACTGCATCCCCTCTCAGGCCTCAGATCCTCCTGTCGGTGTACTGCATCCCCTCTCAGGCCTCACATCCTCCTGTAGGTGTCCTGCATCCCCGCTCAGGCCTCAGATCCTCCTGTCGGTGTCCTGCATCCCCGCTCAGGCCTCAGATTCTCCTGTTGGTGTCCTGCATCCCCGCTCAGGCCTCAGATCCTCCTGTTGGTGTCCTGCATCCCCGCTCAGGCCTCAGATCCTCCTGTCAGTGTCCTGCATCCCCTCTCAGGCCTCAGATCCTCCTGTTGGTGTTCTGCATCCCCTCTCAGGCCTCAGATCCTCCTGTCAGTGTCCTGCATCCCCTCTCAGGCCTCAGATCCTCCTGTTGGTGTCCTGCATCCCCTCTCAGGCCTCAGATTCTCCTGTAGGTGTTCTGCATCCCCTCTCAGGCCTCAGATCCTCCTGTCGGTGTTCTGCATCCCCGCTCAGGCCACAGATCCTCCTGTTGGTGTCCTGCATCCCCTCTCAGGCCTCAGATCCTCCTGTCGGTGTTCTGCATCCCCGCTCAGGCCTCAGATCCTCCTGTTGGTGTCCTGCATCCCCGCTCAGGCCTCAGATCCTCCTGTTGGTGTTCTGCATCCCCGCTCAGGCCTCAGATCCTCCTGTCGGTGTCCTGCATCCCCTCTCAGGCCTCAGATCCTCCTGTTGGTGTCCTGCATCCCCGCTCAGGCCTCAGATCCTCCTGTTGGTGTTCTGCATCCCCGCTCAGGCCTCAGATCCTCCTGTCGGTGTTCTGCATCCCCTCTCAGGCCTCACATCCTCCTGTAGGTGTTCTGCATCCCCGCTCAGGCCTTAGATACTCCTGTCAGTGTTCTGCATCCCCGCTCAGGCCTCAGATCCTCCTGTCGGTGTTCTGCATCCCCGCTCAGGCCTCAGATCCTCCTGTCGGTGTTCTGCATCCCCTCTCAGGCCTCACATCCTCCTGTAGGTGTTCTGCATCCCCGCTCAGGCCTCACATCCTCCTGTAGGTGTTCTGCATCCCCGCTCAGGCCTCAGATCCTCCTGTTGGTGTTCTGCATCCCCTCTCAGGCCTCAGATCCTCCTGTTGGTGTCCTGCATCCCCTCTCAGTCCTCATTTCCTCCTGTCGGTGTCCTGCATCCACGCTCAGGCCTCAGATCCTCCTGTCGGTGTTCTGCATCCCCGCTCAGGTCACAGATCCTCCTGTCGGTGTTCTGCATCCACGCTCAGGCCTCAGATCCTCCTGTCGTTGTTCTGCATCCACGCTCAGGCCTCATTTCCTCCTGTCGGTGTCCTGCATCCACGCTCAGGCCTCAGATCCTCCTGTCGGTGTCCTGCATCCCTGCTCAGGCCTCAGATCCTCCTGTCGGTGTCCTGCATCCCCGCTCAGGCCTCAGATCCTCCTGTCGGTGTCCTGCATCCACGCTCAGGCCTCAGATCCTCCTGTCGGTGTTCTGCATCCCCGCTCAGGCCTCAGATCCTCCTGTCGGTGTCCTGCATCCCTGCTCAGGCCTCATTTCCTCCTGGCGGTGTCCTGCATCCACGCTCAGGCCTCAGATCCTCCTGTCGGTGTCCTGCATCCCCGCTCAGGCCTCAGATCCTCCTGTCGGTGTTCTGCATCCCCGCTCAGGCCTCAGATCCTCCTGTCGGTGTTCTGCATCCACGCTCAGGCCTCAGATCCTCCTGTCGGTGTTCTGCATCCCCGCTCAGGCCTCAGATCCTTCTGTCGTTGTTCTGCATCCCCGCTCAGGCCTCAGATCCTCCTGTCGGTGTTCTGCATCCCCGCTCAGGTCACAGATCCTCCTGTCGGTGTTCTGCATCCCTGCTCAAGCCTCAGATCCTCCTGTCGGTGTTCTGCATCCCCGCTCAGGCCTCAGATCCTCCTGTCGGTGTTCTGCATCCCCGCTCAGGCCTCAGATTCTCCTGTCGGTGTTCTACATCCCCGCTGAAGCCTCAGAAACTCCTGTCGGTGTTCTGCATCCCTAGGTGCACAGAGCTGTACCTCTGTCTATATGAACGTGAATGTTACAGAAGGTTTTGGTAAGATCTGACAGGTGATGGAATACAGAGAGCTCAGCATGAGGGCCGTGGGGAACCATTCTCCCTGCGTCTTGCACATTCTCTCCTTGTCTGCTGATCTCGCTGACACTGAGACAACCAGTTGATGAAGTTCCCATGGTGAAGTTTAGGGTAGATGGTCTGACAGGCATCATAAGAACATCATGGCATGAAAGAGGGATTGTCAGGCTGCTGCAGTGTGTGAGGTGGATAACAAGTCTCCTGTGACTGGACCAGCCAAGGCCGCGTTACACTACAGTGTGCTACAGCTGCTTTTCAGAAGCAATACTGAATGGCTGCAGTGCATTCATATCAGATGATGAAAATCTCTGCGGGGTAAAAACATATTTACTGCGAGGCCATCGATAGGCCCAGGAATAAGCTGAATATCTACCTGTTATATATAATGTGTTGGACAAAGTGTTTTTTTTTTATTTATTTGCAAAAAGTTCCAGAATGCAGCAGAATTAGTTGAAGTGCTGGAAACAGCCCTGAGGTCATAGAGACCCTACGATCTAGAGCACAGGTTCTCAAACTCGGTCCTCGGGACCCCACACAGTGCATGTTTTGTAGGTCTCCTCACAGAATCACAAAATAAATAATTAGCTCCACCTGTGGACCTTTTAAAATGTGTCAGTGAGTAATTAATACACCTGTGCACCTGCTGGGTTACCTGCAAAACATGCACTGTGTGGGGTCCTGAGGACCGAGTTTGAGAACCTGTGATCTAGAGTAAAATGGAAAGACTTATTAAACATGAGAACCGGTGTAAGGGCACAGGAAGGGGTTAATGTGTGACAGACACAGAGTTGTGTATGTGTGGCATATGAACGTCTGTCAGTGACTCTGCTCCGCACCTTCCTTCCTACTCTGCAGACGATCCACTTACCTGTATCTGTCACATGGGCCCTCATTCCGAGTTGTTCGCTCGTTATTTTTTTTCCGCAACGGAGCGATTAGTCGCTAATGCGCATGCGCAATGTTCGCAGTGCGTCTGCGCCAAGTAAATTTGCTAATAAGTTTGGTATTTTACTCACAGAATAGGAGAATGACGTTCATAATGATGGGCAACTGAATATAATCCCATCTATAATAAGTCCCCTCCAGCCAATATATATATACTTAATGAATATGTCTATGTACTAAGCCTGGGGGAGAGATAAAGTGCCAACCAGTCAGCTCCTGTCATTGTGGTAAACACAGCCTATAACATGGCAGGAGCTGATTGGTTGGTACTTTATCTCTCCCCCAGGCTTAGTACATAGACCCCTTGCTCCTTAATATTATCCTTTGTGGACAAATTAGGGCAGAGTCAGAAAGGCATGCGTATCCGGCCGGCGGACGCTCTTCACTGTGCATGTTCCATATCTGAGCTTACTCAACTTTGAGCAATTATGGGAAGTCCTACCAACTCTAACATCTTTTTCCCCTGTATCTGGAGAGGAAGTCATGGTCCTCATCCGGTCCTCACCCCCCTCCACCTCCCCCCTTGACCCTATTCCCTCACACCTTTCCCGCTTCCTCTTTTCTTCTGCCTGTTCCCATCTTGTCCACCTCTTCAATCTCTCCCTCTCATCAGGCACTGTCCCTTCTGCCTTCAAGCATGCTCTTGTCTCCCCTATTCTTAAAAAACCTACCCTTGATCCAACCAATCTCTCCAACTACCGACCCATCTCTCTTCTCCCTTTTGCCTCCAAACTCCTTTAGCGTATTGTCTACAACCGCCTCACTGTCTTTCTTTCTTCTCACTCACTGCTTGACCCTTTCCAGTCTGGTTTCCGTCCTCAGCACTCCATGGAAACTGCCCTCACGAAAGTCTGCAATGACCTCCTTGCTGCTAAATCCAGGGGCCACTAATCTCTGCTTATTCTCCTTGACCTCTCTGCTGCTTTTGACACTGTAGACCATTCTCTCCTCCTGCAAATCCTTCACTCCCTTGGTTTGCATGATACTGCTCTCTCCTGGCTGTCCTCCTACCTTTCTGACCATTCCTTCTCTGTCTCCTCTCATGACTCCACCTCCCCCCACTTCCTCTACCAGTAGGTGTCCCCCAAGGTTCTGTTCTTGGGCCTCTCCTTTTCTCTCTCTATACATCCTCATTAGGTGAGCTCATTAGCTCTTTTGACTTAAAATATCATCTCTACGCTGACGATACTCAAATCTTCCTTTCCTCCCCTGACCTCTCCCCAGCTCTCCTCACTCGTATCTCCAACTGTCTCTCTGCTATCTCCTCCTGGATGTCCCAGCGCTTTCTTAAACTTAACATGTCTAAGACCGAGCTGATCATCTTCCCTCCCTCCCGCATAACCTCACCTCCTACAATCTCATTATCCATTGATGGCACTACTATCTCCTCTACCCCCCAAGTGCGCTGTCTTGGAGTAATCCTTGACTCCTCCCTCTCCTTCAAACCACACATTCAGTACCTCTCACAAACCTGCCGTTTTCATCTAAAAAATATTTCCAGGATCAGACCCTTTCTGACCCAGGATGCTACTAAGACTCTTATCCACTCACTGGTCATCTCCAGATTGGACTACTGCAATCTCCTCCTATCTGGCCTCCCTCAAAAATGCCTCTCCACTCCAATCTATCCTCAATGCTGCTGCCCATCTCATCTTCCTCTCCTCTCTTGCAGGACCTTCACTGTCTTCCCTTCCCTTTCAGAATCCAATTCAAGCTTCTCACACTCATCTACAAAGTCCTCACCCACTCTTCTCCCTCTTACATCTCTGACCTTATCTCTCTTTACACTCCCACCCGTGCTCTTCCCTCTGCTAATGCACGCCGACTCTCCTGTCTTCTGATTACTTTCTCCCACTCCTACCTCCAAGATTTTTCACGTGCAGCTCCAATTCTCTGGAATTCTCTACCTCTCCCCCTCAGACTCTCCACCACTCTATGAAACTTTAAATGGGCTCTCAAGACCCACTTCTTCACCAAAACCAAGCGAAATCTCCTCCTAACCCTCTTGTCTATGCTCACTGTCTACCCCTTCTGTGTCATTCCGGTCTGTTAGCCCCTCACCTTTTAGATTGTAAGCTCACAAGAGCAGGGCCCTCTCTCCCCATGTGCCTTTCCTTTTCTTACTTACACTATCTTATACTCCATACTCCCTTTGATGGCACCTGACCCCGGGGTTTCTATACCTGTCCTATATTGTCCTGTACTGTAAGTGCTGTTTTCTTGTTTGCTTTTTATGTACTGTGTACCGGGCGCTGCGGATCCCTTGTAGCGCCATATAAATAAAGGATAATAATAATAATAATAATAATAGGGTGCGGCGGTTAGCTTGCTGGGGGATGCGTCGGTTAGCATGCCGGGGGGGTGTGGCAGTTAGCATGCTGGGGGGCGGCGGTTAGCATGTGGGGGGTGCGGCAGTTAGCATGCTGGGGGGTGCGGTGGTTAGCATGCTGGGGGGCGGCGGATAGCATGCGGTGGGGTGCGGCAGTTAGCATGCTGAGGGGGCGGTTAGCATGCTGGGAGGGGTCGGTTAGCATGCTGGGGGGTGCGGCGGTTAGCATGCTGGGGGGGTGTGGTGGATAGCATGCTGGGGGGGAGCGGCGGTTAGCATGTGATAATGTCGATTTTATCTTAAAACATAAAGCTATACCTTTAAACACACTTTTACCATGGAGCCGCTGCGGCCGCTAGACTTAATATGCACTCTACGTACTTTTTACGCTATTTACGTAATGAGTCCCGTGCAATGTACGGACTCTGCGTACAAACGCCGCGCTGACGGTACAAAGTACCCGCAGCACGTACACACCCAATTGATAACGCTTTTAAACATTATACAGCTAAGCAATACAATAATGAATACACTTTAAACCTTAGCAGGGAAAATAGGACACGACACCAATTGTGATTTTACCGCTGGGTTCCGACACCACAGTGGATTATTTCTGAAAGGGGGTTTACAATACAAATTATGCACTACAATACAACAGAGTAAATGGCTACAGTCAATGTACATACGTGAGTAGATTCGCTAGTGCAACCCGGCCCGGTCCTCCGCAATCAGGTTGATAGCGTTGTGAGTCTCTTGTGTGTGGCCAGGCTGCAGCAGGCTTTATTTGTACAATTCTTCCAAAAGCAATACAATGGATACTGTAATCCCTTTGTCCATTGGACACAGGATTGCACTTTTACAGTACAGGAGAGGTCATAGGTTGATTTGAATAGGTAGGCGATGTCTTTCCTAACTGCTCTTGTGGGTGGTCTCCTCTGGATTCCCGCCGCATACATAATATACAGTAAATACAGTTTATATCTATATTCTGCTTCTGCACCTAACTATCCTCAGGAACATGCGATCTTCCGCAAACCAACACCGGAATGTTACCCTAAAATACCTTACAGCTGGATACCAAACACCACCTTATAACCTTAGTCTGTCCCCTCTTATCCTGTAAAAGTGAATCCCTTTGTTCTGGAATCATTTAAACTGTTGTTACTTTCTGATGTGGTGCAGGGGGACTATGTGTACAATGTGCACTATTTGGATTAAATATGTAATGTTTTGATAGCCCTCCATGCGTTCACAAACTCTGCCATAAATACCCACACCACGCGCAGGACCGCGGGAGCGACCGTATGCAAATTGCGTATATGTGCACGCATGGCAGAGCAAGTGCACGCGCAGCGGGCATGAGTGTGTGGTTTGTACTTGATGTGTGTGCTGCAATATTTTTCGACTTTGACAGTCCACCATTTGGCAGTCACCAATAACTGCCACTATCTAATCACTAAACAGAAAAATATCAATACAATATTTACAGAAGATGATGATCAGGGGAGAGTTGTAGGTGGGAAATGTATGACCTAGTGGGACAGTAAAAAGTATGTATGTATGAATCCATGTCTGAGGGGCATGTATCATCGTGCCGTATATGTTCTAAATAAGCTTCGAGGTATTGCGAAGTATACATTAAATCCTTCTTATCCCATATTAAGGGTCTGTAAGTGGGCCAACAAACACTACCAAGCTCTTTTTGGCTTCTTGTTAAACAAATGGGGTGCACATTTAGTTGATGATACATGGAGGGGGAACATATGTGAGTGCTAGTATATGTGGATATCACCTGTCGACTATGTGTGTCATTAACTGAAGGTAGTAGAGATGAAGATAAGACACATATCTAAAACACATTCACATAACATTTTCATAAACATTCTTGGGTAGGGCCGATGTCTTTTCCGGATGGGTGTATCTGGGCAGAGGGGGAGACAAAGGAAAAACGGGTGAAAGAAACAGGCCATGGAATTCATTTGCAATCCTTATCACAGCACTGTCTCTATGGATGGGTCGTAAATTAAATCTGCTGCTGAAACAGCGCCCCTGCTCCTTAGACTCATCAATTTTGTGCCGTGCTTGCGCCGCTTTAGAATTCGAACACACCGAAATATCAAGCCAATAATTATGACGACTCCCAGGATACAAAGGAGAAACTTCCCTACACTCATGATAACATTTTGAGCCCACTCTCCTAAACCTGAGAACCAATTGCGTGGGTTCAACCATGAGACCCAGCCGGTCAGTTCATTACACACAGCAGTCAGGGTAAGGTTGTGTCTCCTCCGGAACTCCCACTTCAACTGCAAGATATTTGTCCATCTTTTGATCGATGATCTAGGTTGGGTCATCAGTGCTGTTTGTAATATATGTGCAGCACTTCACACCATATTGAGTTGCCAAAGTGACACAGTACCCGCCTGTCACCGCTGTGATATAATTAAGGACCATCCTGTGCTGGATCAGTTCCGTCTTGTAAGCTTGTAACTCCCTTCCTGTATACCTGAAGATGTCATCATACATCTCAGTGATGTTATCTATCAAGTTCGCTAGCGCATGGATATACATATAATTTATAATTCCTCTGGCAGTACGGGTGATGTCTAATGCGAGAAGGAATTGAATCCCGGTGGATTCGTGGATCAAATCAGAGGCTACGTGCTCTGTCCTCTCTATGAGGTGTCTCTTGATGATGTGTTCATAGTGAGTATGAGTGTAAGGAGCCTGAGCACTGCGGTGAACGTCTTTCATCTTATCATGACCATGACCTCTGGCAACACTCTTCCAATATAACACAATCCCTCTGAGCTCGGGGCAAGCCACTTGTACGCCTTCCTCCCACATATGAAATAGGCATCATCGGGGAGAACATAGGGGACAAAATATGACATCACCATATTACAAACTTTCCAAGTGAAAAACTCAATCCCTAGTTCTCCCATCTGTTCTGTACAAGTATCGGGCTGGATGATATGAGCACAGTACCCTGGTGATACTTTTCCAACCCACATGGTCTTGCTTCCTCGAGTATACCTATACCGAAAATACCTCCCACTGTTGGCTATTTGGCGTACAAGTTCAGAGTCTATGGGTATCCTATCAGCTCTGTGTGAAAAGGCCATTGTCTGGTTATTCCACGTCACTTCCCAATTTCCCGGTTTTCGGTAATTGGAAATATTGAAACATAATAAGGATCTATCTACATGATACTGGTGGAGCTTCAAGCTAGGGGGCCTAGAAATATTAAATTTCTTGTCCACCGGTCTCCCACCCCGTAATTCGAGTACCTCATCTATTGCTAAAGGGTACGGTACTAATCCTGACTTGCTCTGACCTTGAGGTACTTGTGAGCACACCCAGCATTCTGTCTGGTTTAAGACCTTACCCACTAGTGAGTGGTAATCACTCAATGGATGACGGTCCATGTCGATATTAAGGCTGGACTGACATCTCTGGATGCACCCATCCTCGACTATGTTCTCACAATTCCTACAAATGCAATTTTCCTCAGACAATAATCCTTCACAGTGCCTCCGAGCTCCCTGACTACCAGATCGCTTTCTGATACTCGCCTTTGCGTGATTAGTGTGTTGCTCTTGAGATTCTACAAATCCATCCTCACCATCAGAACCCATTCCAGATCCTTTCTCGACCTCTCTGGGACCCTCACCGAAACAGACTGTCCTGGTCAACAACAGGATTAACAGGAAAACCCGGAACGCAGTCTCTTGGGGTAAGTCCATCTTGTTAAGGGAAGAGAAGGGAAACAAGAAGGGGGAGAAAGAGAAGGAGAGAAGGAGGGTAGTGGGAGATGGAGAAAATAAAAAAAAAACTGGTGCAACAACCGCCTCTGGTCTTGTTGTTCTCCGCGCTCAGGTGCCGTCTCAACAGTACTGCCTCTCAACCTTCCCGTAAAAGACACTCCAGTGATACGATGTTCTCTATACTCTGCTCTTTGTCACAAGTTCTCTCCGGGTCAGCGACCTTTCTGTAGTGAACATAAATCTTGCATTTCAATGTGTTTAACTGTTGTGTATTATCAGTTGTGTGAAGTAAACCATCTGTGGAAAGTGAAAAGAGAGGGGAAATAATAAAAAGAAAATTTGTCAGATTTGCGTTCACCATCAGGCTGTCACACCATCATGTATATCGGTATCTATGCACAGTCTCCCTTCACCAGTATTCCCATTCTCCACCCTTTGTGCATGGCCAGGCACACTGATACTGGTGTCCCTATGCTGGTGAGATATACTGGGTTTGGGCAGAAATCTGAAAAGACCGAGTAGGCATGTGACGTTTGAACTGTAATCCTGTCGGTAAACGTAAGAGGATGAAGAGGAAACTTTGAAGACAAATCACAGAGTTTAGTAACAGATAAGTTTGTATAGGTAAAGAAGATTTTACAAAGTTTGACATCTGGATTGGGCACTACGGGGAATGATTCCCTAATCAGTCTGTTCCCCTAAAAAAAATTCTATGTGTGTTATATCTCTACAGGGACTATCCCAGCCATCAATCCAGTGTCTTGTCCATTCTAAGTTCATAGGGAACCCGGTATCCTTGAGATAATTTCCTCTACCTGTGATGGACATGCATCTAAAACAGTGAAATGCAACATTAGTCTTCGTGGGTATGCAACATATTTTGTGCTTCCTGGGTGGGAGCACTCTATATGTATAATATGTATACCATCTCTAACAAAACTCCTGTTAAATTACTTAGAGGTCACTTCTGCTAGAGAGAGAGAAGCAGAAGTTTAGAGGCCTCCTCTTAACCCCAGTAAGTTCTGTCAAAAGGGTAAAGTTGCATTTATTCTGTTCTTCCCATTAACCGAATCTGTGTTTTATATATGGCTCGTGATTTCTTAATATATGTCCCTTGATCCCGTCTATGTGTTTAATAACGTGGCTTGTTTACTCTGTCTAGGGGTCTATATTGGCTATGTGCTGTACTACTCTTACAATCTCTAGCAAAATGTCCATTATTTTTACAAATGTAACATATTCTCGGTCTTTTGTTACTACTAGGGTTTTGGGGTTTGGGCTGATGAGACTTTGGTGTAGGAGCCTGCATACTTTCAATCCTCAGCCTCTCCTCTTGCAGTTTCCTACGCCTAGCAATATTCCTATGGTGTTCAATTGCGCACTCTCTAAGGCAAGCTACTGTGACCCCTCTCCAACCAGGCAAAGAGGTTTGTACTCTGTCCCTCACTCTCTTATCGAGTCCGTCCATCAGCACAGAGACAGCCACCTCTCTGTAATTTTCATCGTTCCCTGCATCCAATACCCCTATGTATCTATCCATTATTTGCAGGGCCCGATGGAAATATTCAGATGCCATTTCATTTTCCCTCTGCTTTATGGAGAAAATTCTTCTCCACTTAACAGTTGTGGGGAAATACAACTCTAGTTGCCTGTTAATTTGCTCTAAGTTCTCCTGATTTAGTTTGTCAGTCATACGACTATCCGAACCTAATCTACAATCAGTGATGATTTTTTTTTGGGTGTCAATATTAGGGGGTAGGCACGCTTTCAAAAATGTCCGCCAATGTTGGTTTGTCGGTTCATACGCATTACCCAGATCACTGATAAACTTTTGACATCTGGCTAAATGCTTCCGAGGGTCGGGGAATTCTGAAATGACTGATCGCAGCTCATCTCTGGGCCACGGGCAATACATTGCATTATTCCTGGTGAGGATTACTCCCTGACTATCGGTTCCCCCATTGGGAGTTACTATTTCCAAGACAGGGTGTAATTCTACCATTCCGTTCCTAATCTGTTTACAGTGAGGTGTTGTTGTCTCTGTGCAATGAACTGTCTCACACTTACCGGTAGCTGTGACCTCACCCGTTCTTTCATTGGGGAATATTGTTACTGCACTACCTGGTTGGACAGGCCCCACCTGAGTTTCCTGCAAGGTGACTGCTTGGAGGAGAGCTGCAATTTGGCTGAATCCTTCATCTTCCTGTGACCTAAAACCTTGGAGAGACTTCAAAACAGGATACATTTTGCAAAAGTTAGGGTTAATACATTGCTCTTTCATATTACTATCATTTACGGATGTATCATTGACTGTAGCCTTCTGTTCCCCTTCGACCTGTGTCGACAATGGTGTGTTTGTGTTCTCATTCCTGCTAGGTTTAGAACCTGCTGCATATGTTAATTTCCCTTGCATATCCCCTTCTTGTTGCCATAAGTTTAAACAATCTGTATGTCTGACCCTTTGTTTTTGGGATTTTATCAGACATATCCTAATCCTTAAATTCTGCAATACCTCTGGTTCAAAACTGCCTACCTTAGGGAATGGTTCCCTATCTTCCGAGGTCATACGTTCCCATTCATTGCATAAAACTTCTGTGTGTGAACCATACTTCTCACACATAATGAACCTCGCTGACCCCCTGGGCCGCGGTATGTCAACCTGAACCCTGGTTGACCGTCCCTTACTTGAGCAACTGGCCCCCATAATTTGCAGGTATTGCCCTTTCGGCTAATCCCACAAAAAAAACAAAATACTCAATATAAGGGAACGGTGAAAGTTCTCCGAGTGCTTTCACCCACTCACGCCCGCGTTGGCCAGTACTACCATACACTGTTGATAGCGAAGGCAATGTACCCAACCTAGGGCCCCTATGTAACCTCTATTTACTGGAAGTTTCTGGGAATAACTTACCCTTTCCAGTAAATATAGGCCGTTTGAGATTTCCTGAGAGAGGCCAGCGAAAACTCCCTAAACCTTTATTATACACAAATCACGCTTGCGTATGCTATATACAGCGTTAATGATACCGCGATTTTACGCAAAGCTCGTAAAAAGAGTATCACGTTGCGCTAAATATTGCACCCACAAACGCGCAGTCCAATCGCACAGCGTATAGGTACTTGTTACTTATCCGCCGTACGACCACTGGAATCGAATCACAAGCTGCGAAACCTCAGCCGGAGCGTATCAAAAACTATATGGGTAAACCTCGCTGACCCCTTGGGCCGCGGTACTCTAAACTTCGCTGACCTCCTGGGCCGCGGTACTCTACTACCTTGCTCCTTTGTACTTCAATCTATATTAACATGAGTCAGCTGCCTCACGCCACCAAGCCTCCACTCACTTGGTGTACCACTCGACGGGATCCCGAATTCCTGGGGTCCACTACGTTCAATGTTACGTTCACTCACTCACGTTCGCTCACTCAAATACACTTGGGTTTTTCTGTACAGAAAATTATCTTTCATTCAGATAAACAGCTTTATTCCCAGAGGCAATAAAGTAAAAAAGGTTTTATTTAAACTAAATCTTGGAAACCGTGCAATTTGTGCTAATGTAGCGTGGCTACTATCCCGCCTTTAAACTAAACGATACTATTGTGTAATTTGTACTTAGCGGTCGTACCCTTATGCACGTTGCGTAAACACGCGACCGTGCGTATGCCTTTACGTTGCGTACGCAGTCCCGTACTTTGTCCAAGACACGTGTACAAAAACCGTACGTCCGCAATAGTACAAATCCCACACTTCTATAAATGTAAGCGATATTACCTATAATCGCTCACTTAACACAACACAGTGTCTTTCTGTATAAACCTATTTAACTAGGCCAGACTGTGTTTGTGTTTTACGTTTACTTCCTTAATATTTATTCTATATTTTAACTATATAGCAACAAATTTCTCTGGCCTTTACACAGGTCTAAATGAATCTAGTAATCAGTACTTATGGCAACAATGTGAGCGGGTATACAAAGAGTATGGGTGTACGTTTGTGTTGTGTGCGCATTTGGCGCCAAACAGAAATGCACAGACTTTTTAAATAGCTTTGCGTATTTACTTTACGGGTCCTACCAGCATCCCTACAAACCATGCAGAGCAGACGCCATCTAATCAGCAATAAAAATAGGGTTTCCAGTGTATCCACCGACCAGAAAAAGGTTTACGTAGGATACCTAACCGCCCTTTGCTGATAGATAAAGTCTGCTTTAACCTGCTAGGCTGCGGGTATGTGGAAAAAACGGACGATGCCCCCAATTGATAATGTCGATTTTATCTTAAAACATAAAGCTATACCTTTAAACACACTTTTACCATGGAGCCGCTGCGCCGCTAGACTTAATATGCACTCTACATACCTTTTACGCTATTTACGTAATGAGTCCCGTACAATGTACGGACTCTGCGTACAAACGCCGCGCTGACGGTACAAAGTACCTGCAGCGCGTACACACCCAATTGATAACGCTTTTAAACCTTATACAGCTAAGCAATACAATAATGAATACACTTTAAACCTTAGCAGGGAAAATAGGACACGACACCAATTGTGATTTTACCGCTGGGTTCCGACACCACAGTGGATTATTTCTGAAAGGGGGTTTACAATACAAATTATGCACTACAATACAACAGAGTAAATGGCTACAGTCAATGTACATACGTGAGTAGATTCGCTTGCGCAACCCGGCCCGGTCCTCCGCAATCAGGTTGATAGCGTTGTGAGTCTCTTGTGTGTGGCCAGGCTGCAGCAGGCTTTATTTGTACAATTCTTCCAAAAGCAATACAATGGATACTGTAATCCCTTTGTCCATTGGACACAGGATTGCACTTTTACAGTACAGGAGAGGTCATAGGTTGATTTGAATAGGTAGGCGATGTCTTTCCTAACTGCTCTTGTGGGTGGTCTCCTCTGGATTCCCGCCGCATACATAATATACAGTAAATACAGTTTATATCTATATTCTGCTTCTGCACCTAACTATCCTCAGGAACATGCGATCTTCCGCAAACCAACACCGGAATGTTACCCTTAAAATACCCTACAGCTGGATACCAAACACCACCTTATAACCTTAGTCTGTCCCCTCTTATCCTGTAAAGGTGAATTCCTTTGTTCTGGAATCATTTAAACTGTTGTTACTTTCTGATGTGGTGCAGGGGGACGATGTGTACAATGTGCACTATTTGGATTAAATATGTAATATTTTGATAGCCCTCCATGCACTCACAAACTCTGCCGTAAATACCCACACCACGCGCAGGACCGCGGGAGCGACCGTACGCAAATTGCGGATATGTGGACGCACGGCAGAAGAAGTGCACGCGCAGTGGGCATGAGTGTGTGGTTTGTACTTGATGTGTGTGCTGCAATATTTTTCGACTTTGACACATGCTGGGGGGCGGCGGTTAGCATGCTGGGGGGGTGCGGCGGTTAGCATGCTGGGGCGGCGGTTAGCATGCTGGGAGGGGTCAGTTAGCATGCTGGGGGTGCGGCAGCTAGCATGCTGAGGGGGGCAGTTAGCATGCTGGGAGGGGTCAGTTAGCATGCTGGGGGGTGCGGCAGTTAGCATACTGGGGGGGTGTGGTGGATAGCATGCTGGGGGGTGCGGCGGTTAGCATGCTGGGGGGGCGTCGGTAAGCCTATGGGGGGGTGGAAGTTAGCATGCTGGGGGGGTGCGGCGGTTAGCATGCTGGGAGGGGTCAGTTTGCATGCTGGGGGGTGCGGCAGTTAGCATGCTGATCGGGGCGGTTAGCATGCTGGGAGGGGCCAGTTAGCATGCTGGGGGGTGAGGCGGTTAGCATGCTGGGGGGCAGGGACGTGCACTGCTGGGGGTGTGTGGCGGTGAGCATGCAGGGCGGTTGCAGTGGTTAGCATGCTAGGGGGGTGCGGCGGTTAGCATGCAGGGGTGGGTGAGGCGGTTAGCATGCTGGGGGGCCAGGGACGTGCACTGCTGGAGGTGTGTGGCGGTGAGCATGCAGGGCGGTTGCAGTGGTTAGCATGCAGGGGGGGTGCGGCGGTTAGCATGCTGGGGGGTTGGCGGTTAGCATGCTGGGGGGTTGACGGTTAGCATGCTGGGGGGGATGGTTAGCATGCTGGGGGGGATGCTTAGCATGCTGGGGGGGGGGGGCGGTGGTTAGCACGCTGGCAGGTGTGGCGGTTAGCATGCTGGGGAGTGCGGCGGTTAGCATGCTGGGGGGTGGCGGTTAGCATGCTGGGGGGGAGGGTGGTGGTTTTTAGCAATCAGTAAATATTTTCTAAAACTCATTATTATGGTAACAGATACAGTTCATGGCCGGATTAACAATGGGGCGGATGGAGCTGCAGCTCCAGGCCCCACTATTAAAATAGGCCCAATGCATCTACTGTGCTGCTGTAGATGGAAAAACGTATTTCCTGCTACAGCCTGTAGCCAGTCTGCCAGCGGCCGTTCCGAGGTCCCGCACACAGAGACCCCGGCGGCCCCACAACCCCCAGTCACCGGCAGTTTAATTCTAGATAATGCAACTAGGACTCTTAGACGATAAACCCCTCCCATCTACCCGCGCAGGACAGCCGCGCAAAATCCAGGATGGGGTGGGGGGCAGCGCTGGTCGCACAGCCAGATTAGGACCCCGCACTCAAGGATGCACGGCACATCTACAGCTCTCCGTTGCGCTGCGCTTCTACACAATTGGAGAAAAGATGCCCAGGCACTCAGGCAGCTCTCTGCAGGTCACACTGGGCGGAGCCTCGCATGGATTTGTGTACACTCACGGGTCTCGGCTTACCGTTACTTACATAGGGGGTCATTCCAAGTTGATCGCAGCAGAAAACTTTTTAGCAGTTGGGCAAAACCATGTGCACTGCAGGTGGGGCAGATATAACATGTGCAGAGAGAGTTAGATTTGGGTGGGTTATTATTTTGTTTCTGTGCAGGGTAAATACTGGCTGCTTTATTTTTACACTGCAATTTAGATTTCAGTTTGAACACACCCCACCCAAATCTAACTCTCTGGGGGTCATTCCGAGTTGTTCGCTCGCAAGCTGCTTTTAGCAGCTTTGCACACGCTAAGCCGCCACCTACTGGGAGTGAATCTTAGCTTATCAAAATTGCGAACGAAAGATTAGCAGAATTCCGAATAGACACTTCTTAGCAGTTTCTGAGTAGCTCCAGACTTACTCGGCATCTGCGATCAGTTCAGTCAGTTTCGTTCCTGGTTTGACGTCACAAACACACCCAGCGTTCGCCCAGACACTCCTCCGTTTCTCCAGCCACTCCCGCGTTTTTCCCAGAAACGGTAGCGTTTTTTCGCACACACTCATAAAACGACCAATTTCCGCCCAGAAACACCCACTTCCTGTCAATCACATTACGATCACCAGAACGAAGAAAAAACCTCGTAATGCCGTGAGTAAAATACCTAACTGCATAGCAAATTTACTTGGCGCAGCCGCAGTGCGGACATTGCGCATGCGCATTAGCGACTAATCGCTCCGTTGCGAGAAAAAAATAACAAGCGAACAACTCGGAATGACCCCCTCTCTCTGCACATATTATATCTGCCTCCCCTGCAGTGCACATGGTTTTGCCCAACTGCTAAAAAATTTCCTGCTGCAATCAACTTAGAATTAGGCCCGTGATGTGTATGTCCCCACTCCCCCCTCAGTCTGCAATGTAGTGAAAGTCGAAGTCTGGAGAGAAGCTGTGAAGTGTGAACGGACCACACTACTGACGCGCTGCTAAGTGACTAGAACTTGAAGGGGAGTGCTGCTGCTCGGGCGGCACGGCACTTTGTGTGCAGAATGTCAGTTATTTGTGCAGTATTCTGGCTCTGGCATCCTGCAGTCTTGATCTCAGGGGAGGTGAGCTTGAGGCTGAAACTGAATTAAATTCAGTGGCGTCACAAGGCGGGTGCGGGGGGTGCGGCCCGCACCCGGGTGTGACGCCTGGAGGAGGGTGACACCAAATGTCAGCTCCTCCGCACTGACAGGAACCAGGTGGTGCAGTGAGAAAGTCTCTTACAGCACCCGGCTCCTGTCACAGAAGAGGAGCCGACAGCGGACGGAGACTGGGTCTGGGGGAAGCCCAACATCTCCGGAGATGCTGGGCACGCCCCCAGACTGACAATTCCGGGATCCCTGCGAAGCCACGCCCCCCACATACAAGGTCACGCCCCCTTTTTACCGCGATCGCGGCAGGAGATCAGGGGTGCGCACCAGGTGTCACCACACCCGGTGACGCCTCTGATTAAATTAATGATATATATATATATATATATAGATATATATATAATGCATTCCTAAAGCAGTTTTTGTACTCCTTGCAATGTACAAGATGTCCATATCCTGTCTCCCTTGTTGCACAGCACAAACTTTTTGGGGTCTATTTAATAAACAAAAATATAGCTTGTCTCCACAATTTTAGCTGGTGGAAGCCATACTTTTTTTTCTATGTATTTCGTTTACATGAAACGTGTGGTGAAATCACTGATTTCTCCACCTTTTCATTTCTCCTGATACCTTCCTGCAGCTCTGTCACGTTCCTGGGGGGAAATTCAAATCTTAACGCACCCCCTATCTCCCGTCTTAAGTGACGGGAGATAGAGGGGCAATATTCAAATAGCTCCTGTTATTGCCCCTATCACGCCCAGTACAGTCGGGTTTAGGCACGCAAAGCACCTAAACCCAACTAAACTAATGGGCACGATCGTGAAAAGACCCGTTTGGGCACCCAAATGGGTCTTTTTACGTGCATTTCATCCTGCTACCCCCGGGGATAGCAAGCTGAAATTAACTTGTCATGCCTGTCGGCAGTAACATTAGAGTACTGCCGGCGGGCGCAATCACGGCCGGGAGGGGGGAGAGCACATTTTAATCTTGCCCCTGGACACCCACGAGTAGGAATAGCCCCTGTGAGCCGGGATTCCGGCTTTCAGCATTGTCGACTGTCAGAATTCCGGAGTCTGTATCCTGACCACCCGGATCCCAACAACTGGCTAATTAACTGCATTGCATGACAGCACACACAGGAGGCCCTTCATACATTTCAGCTCCAGGCCCATGTGGACCTTAATCTGGCGCTGAGTTTATTGCTGCATGTAATGATGGGAAGAAGACACAGCATGTAATTCAATAATGACAAGCAATATAAGACTCAATACCAGGGCCGTAACTAGGTGTGTGCGGAAGGGGCACCGCACATAGCGCTGCAAGATAGGGGGCGCTGTTGGTAGCACTTGTAAATTATCTATTTTAATTCCTTTTCACTTGCAGCTTTCTTCCTTTGTGAAACCCAGCATCTCCGGTCATCCCGTCTCCTACCCTGACCCATTCAGTCTCTAATACCAATACAACATTCATGAACTCAACTTGAGATTTCTTTGTTAGTCAGTCACACTGTCCTTTATTACATTTCAAGATGCTGACATACCCGGGATTCAAACCCATTGCCTGTGGCATTGCAGTCAGACAATCTATTAATTGAGCTGTTGGCCCTGGCATAGAAAGCTAGAGAATTTTAAGCTAGAGAATTCTAACTATTTGAAGCTTACCTTGTACTTTGTGAAAAATATTCAGCATTGCAGCTGAGCAGATCTATGTAGTGTGTGGCAGCAAGAGATTGGATGTGTGGCTGCACACTACATAGATCTGCTCAATTGCATGCTGATTCTTTTTTTATACAAAGCACCAGTAGCTTCATATAGTGTTCATAGTTTTAATGTAGGATCAAATAGCTCAATGAGTAGGGTGTGTGATTAGAATTCAACAGGTTATAGGTTTGAATCCTGGGTATGGCAGTATATTCAATACTGCCATACCCAGGCTTTAATAAAGGGTATAGTAACTGAATAACAACGAGCTCTCAAGTTAAGTGCATGAATGTGGTATAAAGTGGATTCTTGTTAAATGTGTGTGTAATATATACTGTATATATAATGTGGGAATGGGCATCATAACATGTCATAATCTTGTCATGCCCCTTCCCCATGAGGCATGTACCTTATACCCCTATTGGAAAAATGAGGAGGGGGCCAATTCTCTCTATGGCACAAAGCACCAAAAAGTCTAGTTACGGCTCTGGGTGCTACTGTGCGGTGTAATTTGAATAATGGAGACTACTGTGCAGCGGACTATAAATTAATATTATTTTGCGGCCATACCCCTTCCCATGAAGCCTCGCTCCTATATTTTGCCTTATTCAAAATATGAATGGGGGGGGGGGGGGGGCACCGATGATATTTCTTGCACACAGCGCTAAAATGTCTAGTTACGCCACTGCTCAATACTCAACTTACATGTGAGTGTTCCTGAATATGACGTGTTCATACCTCCCAACTGTCCCGGTTTCAGCGGACAGTCCCGCTATTCAGACACTGTCCCGCTGTCCCTCCTGCGGGTTGCAGTGTTCCGCGGGGAGGGGGGGGGGGCAGTTGGGGGAGGCTTTGATCACCCGCTGCTCTGCTCTGCAAAGCAGCCGGTGTTCGCTGAATAGATGCCGTGTGCACGCGCGCAGCATCTATTCAATGCTGGGAGGGGAGCAGGGGGCTGCCCAGCTGCTCGGGGAGCGCTGTGCACGCCCCCAAAATGCTGAAAACGGGTCTGTGGCACTCGACCACACCCACTCGGTAGAGGCCACGCCCCTTCCCCTGCAAGCCATGCCCCTTTTTGGGCAAGGGTCCCTCTTCCTCCTCCTTCAAAGTTGGGAGGTATACGTGTTCCACCCCCATGCTCAGCGAGCACAGGAATAACGCTGTCATTTCCTGGTACATTCTCACACTTCTCATCACTGCTATGTACATACAGTCTGATTCAGGGACCACTGACATACATCAGGTGTGCTTATAGCGCTATCTATCTATCTATCTATCTATCTATCTATCTATCTATCTATCTGTC
This sequence comes from Pseudophryne corroboree, assembly GCF_028390025.1. Classification (NCBI taxonomy): domain Eukaryota; kingdom Metazoa; phylum Chordata; class Amphibia; order Anura; family Myobatrachidae; genus Pseudophryne; species Pseudophryne corroboree. The sequence goes on along the minus strand of NC_086445.1, from coordinate 10,361,987 downwards.
ATCTCTCTATCTCATATCTATCTATCTATCTATCTATCTATCTATCTATCTATCTATCTATCTATCTATCTATCTATCTATCTGTCATCTCTCTCTATCTCATATCTATCTATCTTTCTATCTATCTATCTATCTATCTATCTATCTATCTATCTATCTCATATCTATCTATCTATCCATCTATCTTATATCTATCTCATATCTATCTATCTATCTATCTATCTATCTATCTATCTCATATCCATCTATCAATCTATCTATCTATCTATCTATCTATCTATCTATCTATCTATCTATCTATCTATCTGTCATCTCTCTCTATCTCATATCTATCTATCTTTCTATCTATCTATCTATCTATCTATCTATCTATCTATCTATCTATCTATCTATCTCATATCTATCTATCTATCCATCTATCTTATATCTATCTCATATCTATCTATCTATCTATCTATCTATCTATCTCATATCCATCTATCAATCTATCTATCTATCTATCTATCTATCTATCTATCTATCCATCTATCTTCTATCTATCTATCTATCTATCTATCTAACTATCTATCTATCTCATATCTATCTATCTATCTATCTATCTATCTATCTATATCATATCTATCTATCCATCTATCTATCTATCTTATATCTATCTATCGTTCTCATATCTATCTATCTATCTATCTATCTATCTATCTATCTATCTATCTCATATCTATCTATCTATCTATCTATCTATCTATCTATCTATCTATCTGTCATCTCTCTCTCTCTCTCTCTCTCTCTCTCTCTCTCATATCTATCTATCTATCTATCTATCTATCTATCTATCTATCTATCTATCTATCTATCTATCTATCTATCTATCTATCTATCTATCTGTCATCTCTCTCTCTCTATCTCATATCTATCTATCTATCTATCTATCTATCTATCTATCTATCTATCTATCTATCTATCTATCTATCTATCTATCATCTCTCTCTCTCTATCTCATATCTATCTATCTATCTATCTATCTATCTATCTATCTATCTATCTATCTATCTATCTATCTATCTATCTATCGATCTCATATCTATCTATCCATCTATCTTATATCTATCTCATATCTATCTATCTATCTATATATCTCATATCTATCTATCCATCTATCTATCTATCTCATATCTATCTATCTATCTATCTATCTATCTATCTATCACATATCTATCTATCTATCTATCTATCTCATATCTATCTATCTATCTCATATCTATCTATCTATCTATCTATCTATCTATCTATCTATCTATCTATCTATCTATCACATATCTATCTATCTATCTATCTATCTATCTATCTATCTATCTATCTCATATCTATCTATCTATCTATCTATCTACCTATCTATCTCATATCTATCTATCTATCTATCCACTGGCATAACTAGGGGGCCGCAGCCACTGCGGTAGCTTGGAGGCGCAGGGCTGTGGGGGGCGCCACCCTGCGCCTCCAAGCGACTGCAGTGTCTATGGCCCCCTAGTGCGGCTGTTTTGGGAAGGACACGGAGGGCACAGTGCGCACCTCTCCTGTGTGTCCCTCCTGGGTCTCCGGCGGCAGCGGCGTGTCTGTTAAATGAACTGCCCGTTCGTGAGCTCTGATTGGCTCACAAACCGGCAGTTCATTTGACAGACACGCTGCTGCTGCAGGAGACCCAGGAGGGACACACAGGAGAGGTGCGCACTGTGCCCTCTGTGTCCTTCCCAAAACGCACAGCAGCAGGGGAGCCTGGGGGGGGGGGAGGGGTATGTTTGGTACTGGGGGTTTGTACCTGGCACTGGGGGGGCATGTTTAGCATTGGGGGGGCATGTTTGGCACTGGGGGGGCATGTTTAGCATTGGGGGGCATGTTTGGCACTGGGGGGCATATTTGGCACTGGGGGCATATGTGTATCTGGCACTGTGGGGGAATATCTGGCACTAGGGGCATATGTGGCACTGGGAGCACAGGCCTAGCAACAAGCATTACCCCCTGATTACATGCACAACACCCAGTTCATTAAATCCCTGGCAACAAGCATTACCCCCTAGCAACGAGCATGACACCCAGTGCATGAAACCCCTAACAACGAATATTACCCCCTGGCAACAAGCTTGAAACACAGCACATGATACCTCTGGCAACAAACATAACACCTAGCGCATGAACCCCCTGGCAACGAGCATAACACCTAGCACATGAAACCCCTGGCAACGAGCATGACACCCTGAGCATAAAACCCCCTGGCACTGTGCATGGAACCAAGAGCATGAAACCCCTGGCAACGAGCATAACACCTACCGCATGAAACCCCTGGCAACGAGCATGACACCCTGAGCATGAAAACCCCTGGCACCGTGCATGGAACCAAGAGCATGAAACCCCTGGCAACAAGCAGGTAATTTAAAAGTAATTCGAAGCCTTACTGTAGGACTTAATGTATAACGGGCATTACGGTGTGTTGCATAATGTATCACGGACATTGCGGTGTGTGTCATAATGTCTAATGGCCATTGCAGTGTGTGGCATAATGTATACTGGGCATTGCAGTGTGTGGCATAATGTATACTGGGCATTGCAGTGTGTGGCATAATGTATAACGGGCATTGCAGTGTGTGGCATAATGTCTAAGGGCCATTGCAGTGTGTGGCATAATGTATACTGGGCATTGCAGTGTGTGGCATAATGTATACTGGGCATTTCAGTGTGTGGCATAATGTATAACGGGCATTGCAGTGTGTGGCATAATGTATAATGGGCATTGCAGTGTGTGGCATAATGTATAACGGGCATTGCAGTGTGTGGCATAATGTATACTGGGCATTACTATAAGGAGGAAAAATGACAAATAATGTAAGCGGCATGAATCAGGATTATTTTTTTCCCTATGGTGGCCAACGTCTGGGCGTGCAGGTTGCAAAACTGGGGTATAAGGTAGTCTTTTCCTGCAATGCCACGCCCTTTTATGCAAAGCCACGCCCTTTTCTACAAGGCCACGCCCCTTAAATTCATAACTTTGCTAGTGCCAAGTATGGGGGGCGCCAGAGAATGTTTTGGCTTGAGGGAGAAAAATTTCTAGTTACGCCACTGTATCTATCTATCTATCTATCTATCTATCTATCTATATCTCTCTCTATCTATCTATCTCTCTATCTCATATCTATCTATCTATCTATCTATCTATCTATCTATCTATCTATCTCATATCTATTTATCTATCTCTCTATCTCATATCTATCTATCTATCTATCTATCTATCTATCTATCTTCTATCTATCTATCTATCTATCTCATATCTCTCTTTCTCTCTCTCTCTCTCATATCTCTCTCTCTCATCTATTTATCTATCTATCGTATATCTATCTATCTATCTATCTATCTATCTATGTCATATCTATCTATTTCTGTATATTGTACCTGTAATCGATATCTGCACACATTAATGACAGATTACAGCCGGCACTGTGAATGTTGCAGGGAGCTGTCGCTGGACACATAGATCAGGGAGTAGCGGACGGAGCATCACTGGGCGTATTACAGACAATCTATGTGTCCTGTCATCGTACATCACTGAGACTAGATCTCGTACATCACTGAGAATAGATCTCGCACATCACTGAGACTAGATCTCGTACATTACTGAGAATAGATCTCGTACATCACTGAGAATAGATCTCGTACATCACTGAGAATAGATCTCGTACATCACTGAGACTAGATCTCGTACATCACTGAGAATAGATCTCGTACATCACTGAGAATAGATCTCGCACATCACTGAGAATAGATCTCGTACATCACTGAGACTAGATCTCGTACATCACTGAGAATAGATCTCGTACATCACTGAGAATAGATCTCGTACATCACTGAGACTAGATGTCGTACATCACTGAGAATAGATCTCGTACATCACTGAGAATAGATCTCGCACATCACTGAGACTAGATCTCGTACATCACTGAGAATAGATCTCGTACATCACTGAGAATAGATCACGTACATCACTGAGACTAGATCTCGTATATCACTGAGAATAGATCTCGTACATCACTGAGAATAGATCTCGTACATCACTGAGAATAGATCTTGTACATCACTGAGAATAGATCTCGTACATCACTGAGAATAGATCTCGTACATCACTGAGAATAGATCTCGTACATCACTGAGACTAGATCTCGTACATCACTGAGAATAGATCTCGTACATCACTGAGACTAGATCTCGTACATCACTGAGAATAGATCTCGTACATCACTGAGAATAGATCTCGTACATCACTGAGAATAGATCTCGTACATCACTGAGACTAGATCTCGTACATCACTGAGAATAGATCTCGTACATCACTGAGAATAGATCACGTACATCACTGAGACTAGATCTCGTATATCACTGAGAATAGATCTCGTACATCACTGAGAATAGATCTCGTACATCACTGAGAATAGATCTTGTACATCACTGAGAATAGATCTCGTACATCACTGAGAATAGATCTCGTACATCACTGAGAATAGATCTCGTACATCACTGAGACTAGATCTCGTACATCACTGAGAATAGATCTCGTACATCACTGAGAATAGATCTCGTACATCACTGAGAATAGATCTCGTACATCACTGAGAATAGATCTCGTACATCACTGAGAATAGATCTCGTACATCACTGAGACTAGATCTCGTACATCACTGAGAATAGATCTCGTACATCACTGAGACTAGATCTCGTACATCACTGAGAATAGATCTCGTACATCACTGAGAATAGATCTCGTACATCACTGAGACTAGATCTCGTACATCACTGAGAATAGATCTCGTACATCACTGAGACTAGATCTCGTACATCACTGAGAATAGATCTCGTACATCACTGAGAATAGATCTTGTACATCACTGAGAATAGATCTCGTACATCACTGAGAATAGATCTCGTACATCACTGAGACTAGATATATACTAGTGATGTGCACCGGACATTTTTTGTGTTTTGTGTTTTGGTTTTGGATTCGGTTCCGCGGACGTGTTTTGGATTTGGACGCATTTTGGCAAAACCTCCCTGAAATTTTTTTGTCGGATTCGGGTGTGTTTTGGATTCAGGTCTTTTTTTTACAAAAAACCCTCAAAAACAGCTTAAATCATAGAATTTGGGCGTCATTTTGATCCCATAGTACTATTAACCTCAATAACCATAATTTCCACCCATTTCCAGTCTATTCTGAACACCTCACAATATTATTTTTAGTCCTAAAATTTGCACCGAGGTCGCTGGATGGCTATGCTAAGCGACCCAAGTGTGCGGCACAAACACCTGGCCCATCTAGGAGTGGCACTGCAGTGTCAGACAGGATGGCACTTCAAAAAAAATAGTCCCCAAACAGCACATGATGCAAAGAAAAAAAGAGGTGCAATGAGGTAGCTGTGTGACTAAGCTAAGCGACCCAAGTGGGCGGCACAAACACCTGGCCCATCTAGGAGTGGCACTGCAGTGTCAGACAGGATGGCCAATTTAAAAAATAGTCCCCAAACAGCACATGATGCAAAGAAAAAAAGAGGTGCACCAAGGTCGCTAGATGGCTAAGCTAAGCGACCCAAGTGGCCGACACAAACACCTGGCCCATCTAGGAGTGGCACTGCAGTGTCAGACAGGATGGCCGATTTAAAAAATAGTCCCCAAACAGCACATGATGCACAGAAAAAAAGAGGTGCACCAAGGTCGCTAGATGGCTAAGCTAAGCGACCCAAGTGGCCGACACAAACACCTGGCCCATCTAGGAGTGGCACTGCAGTGTCAGACAGGATGGCAGATTTAAAAAATAGTCCCCAAACAGCACATGATGCAAAGAAAAAAAGAGGTGCACCAAGGTCGCTGGATGGCTAAGCTAAGCGACCCAAGTGGCCGGCACAAACACCTGGCCCATCTAGGAGTGGCACTGCAGTGTCAGACAGGATGGCAGTTTTAAAAAAAAGTCCCCAAACAGCACATGATGCAAAGAAAAAAAGAGGTGCACCAAGGTCGCTGGATGGCTAAGCTAAGCGACCCAAGTGGCCGACACAAACACCTGGCCCATCTAGGAGTGGCACTGCAGTGTCAGACAGGATGGCACTTCAAAAAAATAGTCCCCAAACAGCACATGATGCAAAGAAAAAAAGAGGTGCAATGAGGTAGCTGTGTGACTAAGCTAAGCGACCCAAGTGGGCGGCACAAACACCTGGCCCATCTAGGAGTGGCACTGCAGTGTCAGACAGGATGGCCAATTTAAAAAATAGTCCCCAAACAGCACATGATGCAAAGAAAAAAAGAGGTGCACCAAGGTCGCTGGATGGCTAAGCTAAGCGACCCAAGTGGCCGACACAAACACCTGGCCCATCTAGGAGTGGCACTGCAGTGTCAGACAGGATGGCCGATTTAAAAAATAGTCCCCAAACAGCACATGATGCACAGAAAAAAAGAGGTGCACCAAGGTCGCTGGATGGCTAAGCTAAGCGACCCAAGTGGCCGACACAAACACCTGGCCCATCTAGGAGTGGCACTGCAGTGTCAGACAGGATGGCCGATTTAAAAAATAGTCCCCAAACAGCACATGATGCAAAGAAAAAAAGTGGTGCACCCAGGTCGCTGGATGGCTAAGCTAAGCGACCCAAGTGGCCGGCACAAACACCTGGCCCATCTAGGAGTGGCACTGCAGTGTCAGACAGGATGGCAGTTTTAAAAAAAAGTCCCCAAACAGCACATGATGCAAAGAAAAAAAGAGGTGCACCAAGGTCGCTGGATGGCTAAGCTAAGCGACCCAAGTGGCCGACACAAACACCTGGCCCATCTAGGAGTGGCACTGCAGTGTCAGACAGGATGGCCGATTTAAAAAATAGTCCCCAAACAGCACATGATGCAAAGAAAAAAAGAGGTGCAACAAGATCGCTAGATGGCTAACCTAAGTGACACAAGTGGCCGACACAAACACCTGGCCCATCTAGGAGTGGCACTGCAGTGTCAGACAGGATGGCAGATTTAAAAAATAGTCCCCAAACAGCACATGGTGCAATGAGGTAGCTGTGTGACTAAGCTAAGCGACCCAAGTGGCCGACACAAACACCTGGCCCATCTAGGAGTGGCACTGCAGTGTCAGACAGGATGGCCGATTTAAAAAATAGTCCCCAAACAGCACATGATGCCTAGAAAAAAAGAGGTGCACCAAGGTCGCTAGATGGCTAACCTAAGCAACACAAGTGGCCGACACAAACACCTGGCCCATCTAGGAGTGGCACTGCAGTGTCAGACAGGATGGCAGATTTAAAAAATAGTCCCCAAACAGCACATGATGCAAAGAAAAAAAGAGGTGCAATGAGGTAGCTGTGTGACTAAGCTAAGCGACCCAAGTGGCCGACACAAACACCTGGCCCATGTAGGAGTGGCACTGCAGTGTCAGACAGGATGGCACTTCAATAAATTGTCCCCAAACAGCACATGATGCAAAGAAAAAAAGAGGTGCACCAAGGTCGCTGTGTGACTAAGCTAAGCGACTCAAGTGGCCGACACAAACACCTGGCCCATCTAGGAGTGGCACTGCAGTGTCAGACAGGATGGCAGATTTAAAAAATAGTCCCCAAATAGCACATGATGCCAAGAAAAAAAGAGGTGCACCAAGGTTGCTGTGTGACTAAGCTAAGCGACCCAAGTGGCCGACACAAACACCTGGCCCATCTAGGAGTGGCACTGCAGTGTCAGACAGGATGGAAGATTTAAAAAAATAGTCCCCAAACAGCACATGATGCACAGAAAAAAAGAGGTGCACCAAGGTCGCTAGATGGCTAAGCTAAGCGACCCAAGTGGCCGACACAAACACCTGGCCCATCTAGGAGTGGCACTGCAGTGTCAGACAGGATGGCAGATTTAAAAAATAGTCCCCAAACAGCACATGATGCAAAGAAAAAAAGAGGTGCACCAAGGTCACTGGATGGCTAAGCTAAGCGACCCAAGTGGCCGGCACAAACACCTGGCCCATCTAGGAGTGGCACTGCAGTGTCAGACAGGATGGCAGTTTTAAAAAAAAGTCCCCAAACAGCACATGATGCAAAGAAAAAAAGAGGTGCACCAAGGTCGCTGGATGGCTAAGCTAAGCGACCCAAGTGGCCGACACAAACAACTGGCCCATCTAGGAGTGGCACTGCAGTGTCAGACAGGATGGCACTTCAAAAAAATAGTCCCCAAACAGCACATGATGTAAAGAAAAAAAGAGGTGCAATGAGGTAGCTGTGTGACTAAGATAAGCGACCCAAGTGGGCGGCACAAACACCTGGCCCATCTAGGAGTGGCACTGCAGTGTCAGACAGGATGGCCAATTTAAAAAATAGTCCCCAAACAGCACATGATGCAAAGAAAAAAAGAGGTGCACCAAGGTCGCTGGATGGCTAAGCTAAGCGACCCTAATGGCCGACACAAACACCTGGCCCATCTAGGAGTGGCACTGCAGTGTCAGACAGGATGGCCGATTTAAAAAATAGTCCCCAAACAGCACATGATGCACAGAAAAAAAGAGGTGCACCAAGGTCGCTAGATGGCTAAGCTAAGCGACCCAAGTGGCCGACACAAACATCTGGCCTATCTAGGAGTGGCACTGCAGTGTCAGACAGGATGGCAGATTTAAAAAATAGTCCCCAAACAGCACATGATGCAAAGAAAAAAAGAGGTGCACCAAGGTCGCTGGATGGCTAAGCTAAGCGACCCAAGTGGCCGACACAAACACCTGGCCCATCTAGGAGTGGCACTGCAGTGTCAGACAGGATGGCCGATTTAAAAAATAGTCCCCAAACAGCACATGATGCAAAGAAAAAAAGAGGTGCACCAAGATCGCTAGATGGCTAACCTAAGTGACACAAGTGGCCGACACAAACACCTGGCCCATCTAGGAGTGGCACTGCAGTGTCAGACAGGATGGCAGATTTAAAAAATAGTCCCCAAACAGCACATGGTGCAATGAGGTAGCTGTGTGACTAAGCTAAGCGACCCAAGTGGCCGACACAAACACCTGGCCCATCTAGGAGTGGCACTGCAGTGTCAGACAGGATGGCAGATTTAAAAAATAGTCCCCAAACAGCACATGATGCAAAGAAAAAAAGAGGTGCACCAAGGTCGCTGGATGGCTAAGCTAAGCGACCCAAGTGGCCGACACAAACACCTGGCCCATCTAGGAGTGGCACTGCAGTGTCAGACAGGATGGCCGATTTAAAAAATAGTCCCCAAACAGCACATGATGCAAAGAAAAAAAGAGGTGCACCAAGATCGCTAGATGGCTAACCTAAGTGACACAAGTGGCCGACACAAACACCAGGCCCATCTAGGAGTGGCACTGCAGTGTCAGACAGGATGGCCGATTTAAAAAATAGTCCCCAAACAGCACATGATGCAAAGAAAAAAAGAGGTGCACCAAGGTCGCTAGATGGCTAACCTAAGCAACACAAGTGGCCGACACAAACACCTGGCCCATCTAGGAGTGGCACTGCAGTGTCAGACAGGATGGCAGATTTAAAAAATAGTCCCCAAACAGCACATGATGCAAAGAAAAAAAGAGGTGCAATGAGGAAGCTGTGTGACTAAGCTAAGCGACCCAAGTGGCCGACACAAACACCTGGCCCATGTAGGAGTGGCACTGCAGTGTCAGACAGGATGGCACTTCAAAAAATTGTCCCCAAACAGCACATGATGCAAAGAAAAAAAGAGGTGCACCAAGGTCGCTGGATGGCTAAGCTAAGCGACCCAAGTGGCCGACACAAACACCTGGCCCATTGATAAAGCTAAATATTTATCGTATATAATACCCTTTATGAGGTCTAAGAACACTGTACGCTAACTACGTATGAAGTACCGCAAGAGTACGCACGTTGCGTAACGATCGCTTAGCCGTGGTCGAGACGCTCAAGCGTTACGTTCGCTCACGGCCAAGAGATCACTGGCAGGCACGCTATTGGCTGCCGACTACCGTAATGATTCGCTATAGCGATGCGACCGCTCGAGACCACGAGGAGATCACCAGCGGCGCATACGCTCACAATGTAAAACCTTTATATCTAAACCATAAACAGTGTATTATGCAGTAAACCCTTTGTGTAGTGATATGGTGTAAATGCAACACAGTATAACCTTACTAGCTTAAAAGCAGTTTGAGCGTCACCGACGCTCTGAGAATACTTAACTCTATAAGAAATACACAGATACCTGGGCTTAGGGTCCAACGCCTAATATATATATATTTGAATGATATACTTGCAAAAGAATTAATACAAATACAAATCATACACTACAATATAACATAGACTAACTAACCAGGTAACTACACAGTAAATACAATACAATTAAGTTTAAGAGAAAAATGAGAGAAAGAGAAGAGAGAGAAAGATATGGCCCATAATAACAAGAGAGAAACAGTATGATTACGGAGAAAAACTTACGCACAAAGGAAACGATCGCATGCGCCTCTGGACATCCAGCTCCCGATTTTCAGCAATGATAACCGTTGAAGAGTGAGAGCTGGATGTGATCGGCCTTTCTATTTATGCCCCACACACAATGCAATTCAATGGTCCCTACAATCTCATTGTTCATTGGACACAGGAATTCGGCTTCGCATTATAACAAAAGGTCATAGGTTGATTCATACAGGTGGGCTGTGACTATTTCCAACAGCTCAGGTGGGAGGGAAACTGGGTTTCCCGCCGCATGGGTAATAAAGTGCAAATAAAGTAAATGTTCATAAACTTCTTATGTCCATAACTATTCGCACGAGCGATTGATCTGCTTCAAACCAACACCGGAATATTTCTAATTAAATATTCTTCCGATGGATACTAAACACCACTGTATTACTCCTGTCTGACCCTTCGTATCAAACAAAGAGGGATTTCTCTGTTCATGAACATTCTATATTAACCAAACTTTCAGAATCTATCAAAGGGACCATGATCTACAAAATACATTATATAGTGAAAATATGTAACGATTGAGTCGCACGCTACGATCACATAAACTCTACCGTAAATACGCATACCGTGCGCCTGCGGGTGCCCGCGACTGTGAGTATGCGCACGTACGGGAGAGCGTACGCATGCGCAGCACGGACCTGTGTGAGGTGCAAATATGGTAGTGTGCATAGAGATATTTTTCTGACTTTGACAGTCCACCCTTTGGCAGTCAATAATAACTGCCACCTTCTAAAACATTTCAAAAGAGAAAAATATATGTCAGGGGTTAATACATTTACATGGTTGGGTAGGGGAGGAGAGGATAAGGTAGGAAAAGGGTATGACCTAGTGATATAGCAGAAGCATGTGTGTATGAATCCGTGCTTGGGGGTCATGTATCATCGTGCCGTACGTGTTTTAAATCAAGCTTCGAGGTATTGCGAAGTATACATTTGAATTCCTTCTTATCCCGTGGTACGGGTCTGTGGATGGGCTGTCAAACTTTACCGAGCTCTTTTCGGATTTTGAACAAAATGGGGAGCACATTTTAGTTGATGATACATGAATGGGGGAATATGTGATTGCTGATATCTGTGCCTGTATTCCCTATACTATGTGTGTAATTACCTGAAGGTTGTAGAGATGAAGAAAAGACATAATTACGGTAAATGCGGTGGTATTCTATGTCAGGTAAATGTACATTCGTCGATTGAGGTCTTGTTTGGTGTCTGTTGAATGCAGTCTTCTTTGTGCTTTTGCTCATAAGGTGCGAGCAAAGCTGTCAATGTCCATAGATTTACAAAAGTGTTGGGCTAGCGTAATTTAAAAATTTCTAGGGAAACTGGGGATCCATGGCATAGTTCATCAAAAATTTGTGTATCAGGTTGTCAAAACTTCTTTTTTGATCCCTCTGTTGTCTGTATATCGGCTCATCAAATTCCTCGTCCAAGTGGGTCTTTTTACCTTGGAGAAAACGGAAAAACAGGTGAAAGAAACGGACCGTATAATCGCATTTTCATTACATCATTGTTTCTACCGTTGGGTCGTAAATCAAGTCCATTGGAATTACAGTTTCCTCACTCCTCAAACTCATTACCCTTGTACGATGTTTGCACTTCATTAAAGCCTGACCGCATCTAAATATCAATCCAATCGATATGACAACACCTAAGATACATAGGAGAAACTTCCCAACATCCATTATGACTCCTTGAGCCCAGTCTCCTAAACCAGAGAACCAATTTCGCGGGTTCAACCATGACACCCAACCAGTCAGCTCATTACCTACAGCAGCAAGAGTGAGATTGTGTCTCCTGCGAAATTCCCACTTCAATTGGAGAATATCGTCCATCTTTTGGTCTATGACCTCGACCGGGTCCTCGGTGCTATTCGTAATATATGTGCAACATTTCACGCCGTATTGTGTTGCCAGTGTGACACAATATCCGCCTGTCACTGCTGTGAGGTAATTGAGAACCATTCTATGCTGTACCAGTTCTGTTTTGTAAGCTTGAAGTTCCCTTCCAGTATACCTAAATGTGTCATCATACATTTCAGTGATATTATCTAACAAATTTGCGAGCGCCGATATGTATTTATAATTCAGCACTCCTCTAGCGGTGCGGGTGAAATCTAACGCGATTAAGAATTGAATCCCGGTGGATTCACTTATCAGATCAGAGGCCGGATGCTCTGTCTTCTCTATCAGGTGCCTTTTAACAACGTGCTCGTAATGGGTGTGAGTATAAGGAGCTTGGGCACCACGGTGTATGTCTTTCATTTTGTCATGTGATACAGTCATTACTTCAGGCAGTACTTTTCCAATATAACACAATCCTTCAGAGTTTGGGGCAAGCCACTTGTACGCCTTTCTCCCGCATATGAAACATGCATCATCGGGGAGAACATATGGGACGGAGTAGGACATAACCATATTACACACCTTCCATGTGAAATCTCCTAACCCTAATTCTTCCATCTGCTTAGTACACGTATCAGGTTGTACGATATGTGCACAGTATCCTGGTGATACCTCTCCAACTCTAGTAATCCTATTTCCTAAGGTATACCTATACCGGAAAGATTTTCCTCTACTGGCTATGTGGCGTACAAGCTCTGTATCTGTAGGCATTCTATCTGCTCTGTGTGAAAAGGTCATGGTTTGATTACTCCATGACACTTCCCAATTTCCCGGCTTTCGGGGATTGGAGATGTTAAAACATAATAGGGACCTATCCACATGGTATTGGTGGAGCTTCAAACTAGGAGGGCTGGAGATATTAAACCTCCTGTCCACCGGTCTCCCACCACTTAACTCAAGTACCTCCCCTAACGTTAAAGGAAATGGTACTAGCCCTGATTTGCTATGACCTTGAGGTACTTGAGAGCATACCCAACAATCTGTTTTATTTAACACACTACCCACTAAAGAGTGATAGTCACTCAAGGGATGCCGGTCCATATGGATATTAAAACTGGATTGGCATTTCTTTATGCACCAATCCTCAATGACATTGTTACAAAGCCGACAGATACAGTTTTCTTCAGCTAACAATCCTTCACAATTCCTTCTATGGTCAATGCTATCGGATCGTTTTCTGATACTCGCCTTTGCTTGTTGATTATGTTGTTCTCGGAAAACTACGCCTCCATTTCTGTCATCAGAACCCATTCCAGAACCTCTCTCGAACTCCATGGTACTCTCGCCGGAACAGACTGCTCTGGTCAACATCATGGTCAACAGGAAAATCCGGATCACAGTCTCTTGAGGCAAGTCCATCTTAGGAGGAGACGAAGAAGAATGAGAAGGGGGGAAAAATAATTTGAGGGAGAGGGGATGGGAAGTGGAGAAAAACAATAAAAGGGAACAGGGGATCGACAACTGCTTTTGATCTTGTGGTTCTCGATGCTCAGGTGCCGCCTTAGTCCTCCTGGAACAGACACTCTAGTGATACAACCTCTACCGTCTGTTCCTTATCACAGGACTTCTCTGGATCAACGGCCTTCTTACAGTGGGACGAATGAACCCAAGTCTCTCTCTCAGCAACCTTCAATGCTGTAGTGCTAGTCAATAAGACCTGGTATGGTCCTTCCCATCTGTCAATAAGGCAACCTGAGCGTAGAAAATTCCGTATCATTACATAATCCCCAGGTTCAATGTCATGACAATTACTATCTGGTAAATCAGGAATCACTAACTTCAGATTATCATTTTGATTCCTTAACTGTTTACTCATGTTAATCAAGTATTTTACAGTCACTTCATTGTTACACTTCAAATCATCCTGAGGGTTAATCATAACATGCGGTTGTCGACCAAACAAGATTTCAAAGGGAGACAGATTAAGAGGGGACCTGGGAGTGGTTCTGATGCTGTACAGTACAATGGGTAAAGCTTCTGGCCATGTCAATCCTGTCTCTGCCATCACTTTACTCAGTTTATTTTTAATAGTGCTGTTCACTCTTTCCACTTTCGCACTCGCCTGTGGACGGTATGGAGTGTGCAGCTTGCTATCAACTCCCATCAATTTACACATTCCTTGAAAGACATCACCTGTAAAATGGGTACCCCTATCACTTTCGATTATTCTAGGGATACCATATCTACATACAAATTCCTGCACAATTTTCTTAGCAGTAAACATAGCGGTATTTGTGGCCGCTGGAAATGCTTCGACCCAATTTGAAAAAACATCTATACAAACAAGTACATATTTCAAATTTCGACAAGGGGGTAATTGAATGAAGTCAATCTGTATTACCTGGAAAGGGCCGCCGGCAGGTGGGATATGGGATGGTTCTGTAGGTATTGCCTTTCCAATATTCTTTCTCAAACAGGTAAGGCATGACATGGCTCTTTTACTCGCATGAGAGGAGAATCCTGGGGCGCACCAATATGCTCTTACCAACTTGCACATCCCTTCCTTGCCTAGATGAGTCAGCCCGTGAGCTGCTTCAGCCAAACATGGAAGATATGCTCTGGGGGCCACTGGTTTACCATGTCCATCCGTCCAGAGTCCTGAGGACTCCTGGCCATATCCCTTTGCCTTCCAGACTGCCTTTTCCTGTGTGGAACACAAATTTTGCATCTCACACAACTTCTGTGTGTTGATGGTATTAAATACCATCAGTTGTGTGGTGTCTGTCTGTCTGGGGGTAGCAGCTGCTAATTTAGCAGCTTCGTCTGCTCGGCTGTTACCAAGTGATACTGGGTCTTGGCTATATGTGTGTGCTTTACATTTGATAACAGCCACTCTGTCGGGTTCCTGTATCGCTGTTAGAAGCCTTTTTATGTGAGCTGCATGCGCTACCGGTGTTCCAGCTGCCGTCATGAAATTTCGGAGGCGCCATAGGGCTCCGAAATCATGGACTACCCCGAATGCGTATCTAGAGTCGGTGTAGATATTGGCTGATTTTCCCTTAGCCAATTCACATGCTCTGGTTAGGGCGACCAGTTCAGCAACCTGGGCTGAGTGAGGTGGGCCTAGCGGTTCCGCTTCTATGGTGCCTTGGTCATCTACGACTGCGTATCCAGTACACAAGTCTCCCAAGTCTGACTGTCTATGACAACTACCGTCCGTGTAGAACGTAAGTTCTGCATCTTCCAGTGGGTTGTCACTGATGTCAGGCCTTGCGGTAAAATTTTGGGTCAAATATTCCATACAATCATGAGTGTCTTCCTTTGTATTAAATCCTCCTTCCCCACCACTCTCATCCTCCACCCTTTGTGCCTGTCCAGGCACACCTGGGAGATATGTTGCAGGATTTAATGCACTGCATCTCCTTATGGTGATGTTTATGGGGGCCATTAGTGCCAATTCCCATCTTGTAAACCGCGCTGATGAGACGTGCCTGGTTTGGGCAGAATTTAACAAGGCTGACACTGCATGTGGTGTATGAATTGTGAGGTTGTGACCTAGCACGACGTCTTCGCTTTTCGTTACTAGCAATGCTATCGCAGCAACGCTTCGCAAGCATGTGGGGAGGGATCGCGCTACCGTATCTAGCTGAGCGCTGTAATATGCTACCGGCCTGCTGGCATCACCGTGCTTTTGGGTTAGTACGCCTGCCGCGCAACCAGCACTTTCTGTTCCGTATAGTTCAAAGGGTTTCCCATAGTCCGGCATACCTAATGCTGGTGCCTGTGTTAGGCACTGTTTAAGTCTCTCAAATGCTGCCTCAGACTCGTCTGTATGCGAAATCCGATCAGGTTTGTTTGAGGAGACCATCTCCTGCAAAGGTAACGCTAAAATGGAAAACCCTGGGATCCAATTACGGCAATACCCACACATTCCTAAAAATGTTCTGATCTGTTGCTGGGTTTGTGGCAGAGTCATGTCTCTAATTGCTTGAATTCTATCAGCGGTCAGGTGTCTCAGTCCTTGTGTTAAACAGTGTCCCAAATATTTTACCTTAGTTTGGCATAATTGCAACTTGTCTTTGGAAACCTTGTGTCCTGTGTCTGAAAGATGAAACAGGAGCTGTTTCGTATCCTTCAGGGATGCCTCCAATGAATCAGAACACAGTAGTAGATCATCCACGTACTGTATTAATACTGATCCACTCACTGGTTGGAAAGACTGTAAACAATCATGCAAAGCCTGAGAAAATATACTTGGGCTATCTATGAATCCTTGTGGTAATCGAGTCCATGTGTATTGGACTCCTCTGTATGTAAATGCAAACAAATATTGACTGTCAGGGTGCAGAGGTACCGAAAAGAAAGCGGAGCAGAGGTCAATAACAGTGAAAAATTTCGCAGTGGGAGGGATTCGCATTAGGATGACAGCTGGATTTGGCACTACGGGGAACTGACTCAACTATTTTGTTAATCCCCCTTAGATCCTGCACTAGCCTGTAACCCCTCCCCCCACTCTTTTTCACAGGGAAGATGGGACTATTAGCAGTGCTGGACGTTCTTACCAGAATGCCCTGTTGTAGCAAGCGCTCTATTACTGGGTAAACTCCTAACTCCACCTCTGGCTTCAGAGGGTACTGTGGGATTTTTGGAGCTATCCTACCATCTTTTACTTGTACAACTACCGGAGCTACGTTTGCCATTAATCCAGTGTCCTGTCCATCTTTAGTCCAAAGTGACTCTGGTATCTGAGATGTCATTTCTTCTACTTGGGAGGGAGTCCTATTTGTCATAATGGTATGTGACATTAATTTTGACGGGGAGTCTAACATGTCCCGTACTTCCTGAGCGTGATTCTCAGGTATGTCCAAGAATACACCTTCAGGAGTACAATAAATGACGCACCCCATTTTACACAGTAAGTCTCTTCCCAGGAGATTGGTCGGTGCCGATGCAGCCAGCAAAAAGGAATGCTTGGTATGTAACGGCCCTACTGTAATCTCGGCTGGTTTGCTAACAGGGTAGTGCTGGACTACTCCCGTTACCCCTATGGCTGGAATTGTCTTACCAGTGGTTCTCATGCCCACTGTCGAATTTATCACTGATTTGGCCGCCCCTGTGTCTACAAGAAAGTTTAATGATTTACCAGCTACATTGATTGCAATTTCTGGTTCACTTCCAAGGCTTGCAATCAATTTTACTGGCTGCAGATTACAGGTATGGCCACACCCCTATTGGGTATGGTGACCTCCCTGAATCCCGCTGGCAGCAACTACTTGTGAGGGAGTTAGCTGGGAACTACCAGAGGTTTGCCAATCTCTGTTTGGGGGGTATCTTTTTGTTTCCCCTGCATGTGGCTCATAACTCCGTTTCTGCGGACCCTGCTCCCAATGTCGTGTGTCGTGTCGTTGTCTAGGGGGTTGATAAGATTTTTGTACATTTCTCGATCTACAGTCTCGTGCAAAGTGTCCCTGTCTGTGACAAAAATAACATGTTACCACATTTGACTTACCCACAGGGTTTGGTGATGTTAACACAGGCTGTTTTGTGGTCAGGGCCTGTATACTTACTGCCATTAACTTATCACTTTGTTGTTCCCTGTGTCTGGTGATGTTCCTATCGTGATCAATAGCAGCCTCTCTCAAAGTAGCCACAGACAGACCTCGCCAACATGGTTGTGTGGTCTGTACCCTAGTCTTTAATGATTCTTTTAAACCATCCATCAGTACCGATACTGCTACTTCTCGATGGTTTATGTTTGTTTTAATGTCCTCTATGCCTGTGTATTTTGCCATTTCTGATAATGCTCTGTGAAAATACTCTGCAGCTGTTTCTGACTCCTTCTGTTTAATGGTGAATATCTTGTTCCATCTGACTACCGCTGGGAAATACTCTTTTAACTGTAAGTTTATTCTTTTTACATTATCTTTGTTGTACACATCTGTAAGAGGTACATCCTGATCTAATCCGCAATCAGCTAAAAATTGAGTTGCGTCAACATTGGAGGGTAAACATGCTCTCAGCAATATCTGCCAGTCTTTATTGTTGGGCTCTACAGTGTTACCTAAGTCTCTGATGTATTTTTGACTGGCAACTAAGTCTTTTCTAGGGTCAGGGAATTCAGACTAGAGATGAGCGCCTGAAATTTTTCGGGTTTTGTGTTTTGGTTTTGGGTTCGGTTCCACGGCCGTGTTTTGGGTTCGAACGCGTTTTGGCAAAACCTCACCGAATTTTTTTTGTCGGATTCGGGTGTGTTTTGGATTCGGGTGTTTTTTTCCAAAAACACTAAAAAAACAGCTTAAATCATAGAATTTGGGGGTCATTTTGATCCCAAAGTATTATTAACCTCAAAAACCATAATTTACACTCATTTTCAGTCTATTCTGAATACCTCACACCTCACAATATTATTTTTAGTCCTAAAATTTGCACCGAGGTCGCTGTGTGAGTAAGATAAGCGACCCTAGTGGCCGACACAAACACCGGGCCCATCTAGGAGTGGCACTGCAGTGTCACGCAGGATGTCCCTTCCAAAAAACCCTCCCCAAACAGCACATGACGCAAAGAAAAAAAGAGGCGCAATGAGGTAGCTGTGTGAGTAAGATTAGCGACCCTAGTGGCCGACACAAACACCGGGCCCATCTAGGAGTGGCACTGCAGTGTCACGCAGGATGGCCCTTCCAAAAAACCCTCCCCAAACAGCACATGACGCAAAGAAAAAAAGAGGCGCAATGAGGTAGCTGTGTGAGTAAGATTAGCGACCCTAGTGGCCGACACAAACACCGGGCCCATCTAGGAGTGGCACTGCAGTGTCACGCAGGATGTCCCTTCCAAAAAACCCTCCCCAAACAGCACATGACGCAAAGAAAAAAAGAGGCGCAATGAGGTAGCTGACTGTGTGAGTAAGATTAGCGACCCTAGTGGCCGTCACAAACACCGGGCCCATCTAGGAGTGGCACTGCAGTGTCACGCAGGATGTCCCTTCCAAAAAAAACCTCCCCAATCAGCACATGATGCAAAGAAAAAGAAAAGAAAAAAGAGGTGCAAGATGGAATTGTCCTTGGGCCCTCCCACCCACCCTTATGTTGTATAAACAAAACAGGACATGCACACTTTAACCAACCCATCATTTCAGTGACAGGGTCTGCCACACGACTGTGACTGATATGACGGGTTGGTTTGGACCCCCCCCAAAAAAGAAGCAATTAATCTCTCCTTGCACAAACTGGCTCTACAGAGGCAAGATGTCCACCTCATCTTCACCCTCCGATATATCACCGTGTACATCCCCCTCCTCACAGATTATCAATTCGTCCCCACTGGAATCCACCATCTCAGCTCCCTGTGTACTTTGTGGAGGCAATTGCTGCTGGTCAATGTCTCCGCGGAGGAATTGATTATAATTCATTTTAATGAACATCATCTTCTCCACATTTTCTGGATGTAACCTCGTACGCCGATTGCTGACAAGGTGAGCGGCGGCACTAAGCACTCTTTCGGAGTACACACTTGTGGGAGGGCAACTTAGGTAGAATAAAGCCAGTTTGTGCAAGGGCCTCCAAATTGCCTCTTTTTCCTGCCAGTATAAGTACGGACTGTGTGACGTGCCTACTTGGATGCGGTCACTCATATAATCCTCCACCATTCTATCAATGTTGAGAGAATCATATGCAGTGACAGTAGACGACATGTCCGTAATCGTTGTCAGGTCCTTCAGTCCGGACCAGATGTCAGCATCAGCAGTCGCTCCAGACTGCCCTGCATCACCGCCAGCGGGTGGGCTCGGAATTCTGAGCCTTTTCCTCGCACCCCCAGTTGCGGGAGAATGTGAAGGAGGAGATGTTGACAGGTCGCGTTCCGCTTGACTTGACAATTTTGTCACCAGCAGGTCTTTCAACCCCAGCAGACCTGTGTCTGCCGGAAAGAGAGATCCAAGGTAGGCTTTAAATCTAGGATCGAGCACGGTGGCCAAAATGTAGTGCTCTGATTTCAACAGATTGACCACCCGTGAATCCTTGTTAAGCGAATTAAGGGCTGCATCCACAAGTCCCACATGCCTAGCGGAATCGCTCCCTTTTAGCTCCTTCTTCAATGCCTCCAGCTTCTTCTGCAAAAGCCTGATGAGGGGAATGACCTGACTCAGGCTGGCAGTGTCTGAACTGACTTCACGTGTGGCAAGTTCAAAGGGCATCAGAACCTTGCACAACGTTGAAATCATTCTCCACTGCACTTGAGACAGGTGCATTCCATCTCCTATATCGTGCTCAATTGTATAGGCTTGAATGGCCTTTTGCTGCTCCTCCAACCTCTGAAGCATATAGAGGGTTGAATTCCACCTCGTTACCACTTCTTGCTTCAGATGATGGCAGGGCAGGTTCAGTAGTTTTTGGTGGTGCTCCAGTCTTCTGTACGTGGTGCCTGTACGCCGAAAGTGTCCCGCAATTTTTCTGGCCACCGACAGCATCTCTTGCACGCCCCTGTCGTTTTTTAAAAAATTCTGCACCACCAAATTCAAGGTATGTGCAAAACATGGGACGTGCTGGAATTTGCCCATATTTAATGCACACACAATATTGCTGGCGTTGTCCGATGCCACAAATCCACAGGAGAGTCCAATTGGGGTAAGCCATTCCGCGATGATCTTCCTCAGTTGCCGTAAGAGGTTTTCAGCTGTGTGCGTATTCTGGAAAGCGGTGATACAAAGCGTAGCCTGCCTAGGAAAGAGTTGGCGTTTGCGAGATGCTGCTACTGGTGCCGCCGCTGCTGTTCTTGCGGCGGGAGTCCATACATCTACCCAGTGGGCTGTCACAGTCATATAGTCCTGACCCTGCCCTGCTCCACTTGTCCATATGTCCGTGGTTAAGTGGACATTGGGTACAACTGCATTTTTTAGGAGACTGGTGAGTCTTTTTCTGACGTCCGTGTACATTCTCGGTATCGCCTGCCTAGAGAAGTGGAACCTAGATGGTATTTGGTAACGGGGGCACACTGCCTCAATAAATTGTCTAGTTCCCTGTGAACTAACGGCGGATACCGGACGCACGTCTAACACCAACATAGTTGTCAAGGACTCAGTTATCCGCTTTGCAGTAGGATGACTGCTGTGATATTTCATCTTCCTCGCAAAGGACTGTTGAACAGTCAATTGCTTACTGGAAGTAGTACAAGTGGGCTTACGACTTCCCCTCTGGGATGACCATCGACTCCCAGCGGCAACAACAGCAGCGCCAGCAGCAGTAGGCGTTACACACAAGGATGCATCGGAGGAATCCCAGGCAGGAGAGGACTCATCAGACTTGCCAGTGACATGGCCTGCAGGACTATTGGCATTCCTGGGGAAGGAGGAAATTGACACTGAGGGAGTTGGTGGGGTGGTTTGCGTGAGCTTGGTTACAAGAGGAAGGGATTTACTGGTCAGTGGACTGCTTCCGCTGTCACCCAAAGTTTTTGAACTTGTCACTGACTTATTATGAATGCGCTGCAGGTGACGTATAAGGGAGGATGTTCCGAGGTGGTTAACGTCCTTACCCCTACTTATTACAGCTTGACAAAGGGAACACACGGCTTGACACCTGTTGTCCGCATTTCTGGTGAAATACCTCCACACCGAAGAGCTGATTTTTTTGGTATTTTCACCTGGCATGTCAACGGCCATATTCCTCCCACGGACAACAGGTGTCTCCCCGGGTGCCTGACTTAAACAAACCACCTCACCATCAGAATCCTCCTGGTCAATTTCCTCCCCAGCGCCAGCAACACCCATATCCTCCTCATCCTGGTGTACTTCAACACTGACATCTTCAATCTGACTATCAGGAACTGGACTGCGGGTGCTCCTTCCAGCACTTGCAGGGGGCGTGCAAATGGTGGAAGGCGCATGCTCTTCACGTCCAGTGTTGGGAAGGTCAGGCATCGCAACCGACACAATTGGACTCTCCTTGTGGATTTGGGATTTCAAAGAACGCACAGTTCTTTGCGGTGCTTTTGCCAGCTTGAGTCTTTTCAGTTTTCTAGCGAGAGGCTGAGTGCTTCCATCCTCATGTGAAGCTGAACCACTAGCCATGAACATAGGCCAGGGCCTCAGCCGTTCCTTGCCACTCCGTGTGGTAAATGGCATATTGGCAAGTTTACGCTTCTCCTCCGACAATTTTATTTTAGGTTTTGGAGTCCTTTTTTTACTGATATTTGGTGTTTTGGTTTTGACATGCTCTGTACTATGCCATTGGGCATCGGCCTTGGCAGACGACGTTGCTGGCATTTCATCGTCTCGGCCATGACTAGTGGCAGCAGCTTCAGCACGAGGTGGAAGTGGATCTTGATCTTTCCCTAATTTTGGAACCTCAACATTTTTGTTCTCCATATTTTAATAGGCACAACTAAAAGGCACCTCAGGTAAACAATGGAGATGGATGGATTGGATACTAGTATACAATTATGGACGGGCTGCAGAGTGCCGACACAGAGGTAGCCACAGCCGTGAACTACCGCACTGTACTGTGTCTGCTGCTAATATATAGACTGGTTGATAAAGAGATAGTATACTCGTAACTAGTATGTATGTATAAAGAAAGAAAAAAAAACCACGGTTAGGTGGTATATACAATTATGGACGGGCTGCCGAGTGCCGACACAGAGGTAGCCACAGCCGTGAACTACCGCACTGTACTGTGTCTGCTGCTAATATATAGACTGGTTGATAAAGAGATAGTATACTCGTAACTAGTATGTATGTATAAAGAAAGAAAAAAAAACCACGGTTAGGTGGTATATACAATTATGGACGGGCTGCCGAGTGCCGACACAGAGGTAGCCACAGCCGTGAACTACCGCACTGTACTGTGTCTGCTGCTAATATATAGACTGGTTGATAAAGAGATAGTATACTCGTAACTAGTATGTATGTATAAAGAAAGAAAAAAAAACCACGGTTAGGTCACTGGTATATACAATTATGGACGGGCTGCCGAGTGCCGACACAGAGGTAGCCACAGCCGTGAACTACCGCACTGTACTGTGTCTGCTGCTAATATAGACTGGTTGATAAAGAGATAGTATACTACTAATATTATATACTGGTGGTCAGGTCACTGGTCACTAGTCACACTGGCAGTGGCACTCCTGCAGCAAAAGTGTGCACTGTTTAATTTTAATATAATATTATGTACTCCTGGCTCCTGCTATAACCTATAACTGGCACTGCAGTAGTGCTCCCCAGTCTCCCCCACAATTATAAGCTGTGTGAGCTGAGCAGTCAGACAGATATATAATATATATAGATGAAGCAGCACACTGGCCTGAGCCTGAGCAGTGCACACAGATATGGTATGTGACTGAGTCACTGTGTGCTGTGTATCGCTTTTTTCAGGCAGAGAACGGATTATAAATAAAAGTGGTGGTCACTGGTCACTATCAGCAAAACTCTGCACTGTACACTACTGAGTACTCCTAATGCTCCCCAAAATTAGTAAATCAAGTGTCTCTCTAATCTATTCTAATTCTAAACGGAGAGGACGCCAGCCACGTCCTCTCCCTATCAATCTCAATGCACGTGTGAAAATGGCGGCGACGCGCGGCTCCTTATATAGAATCCGAGTCTCGCGATAGAATCCGAGCCTCGCGAGAATCCGACAGCGTCATGATGACGTTCGGGCGCGCTCGGGTTAACCGAGCAAGGCGGGAAGATCCGAGTCGCTCGGACCCGTGAAAAAAAACATGAAGTTCTGGCGGGTTCGGATTCAGAGAAACCGAACCCGCTCATCTCTAATTCAGACACTATGGTCCTTAATTCCATTCTGGAAAATGGGCTATACATGGCAATGTTCCTCACAGGGGTGACTCCTGATGTGTCAGTTTTCCCATTTGGAACAGCTATTACCCTAACAGGAGTAACTCTAACAACATCACTCTGTGTGGGTTCTACAGCCTGTGGTGAAATGGCTTCAGCATAGTGTATGGTGCCGTACTTACCTGTAGATACGACCTCACCTATCCCTCCGCTAGGGGCCCTTGTTACTAATCTCGTGGGTGGAGCTGTGCCTACTGTGGTCTCTGCTATGGTGGCTGCTAGAGAGAGCGCTGAAATTGTTGCCGATTCGTCTTCTTGATCACACTCCTGAGGAAAGTTCAAAACAGGGTACAACTTGCACGGGTTAATACTTGCATTGGTTAATTGGTTAACATTATCTTTAACATTTACACAGTTGCTAAGTGTTTGTGTGTTACACCTTAGTGCGTCATTCTCCGCAACCAATTTCTCTCCCGATATATATGGTGGCGGTGGGGCCGTGGCTATCAGTTTTCTGATTGAGCCAGATCCCGCCGCCTGAGCCAATCCTCTCTGTATGTCACCCTCCTGTTGCCACAACTGCAAATAATCATAATGCTTGATTCGTCTCTTGGCTGATTTAATGAGACATATCCTTCTCCTTAAATTTTGTAACACTTCTGAGCTGAAGCTACCTACTCTTGGGAATTTCTCCCCGTCATGTACTGTCATTCTCTCCCATTCATCACATAAAGCTTCTGTGTGACTTCCGTATTTCTCACACATTACATACCTTGCCGACCCAATTGGTCGGTTCACTGAATCAACCCGAACCGAGGTTGATCGCCCCCTACCTGAACAAGTGGCCCCCATAGTTCGAAAGTGTTGCTTTATCCAGCCAACCCTTACGCAAACCAAATGTCCAAAATAGGCTGACGGTGGCGGTTTACCGAGTACCCCACTCACTCGCCCACGCCGACCAATACGACCTGATCACACCGATATGGTGCTGGCGTACTCGACCTAGGGCCCCTGCGACCTGAACCTCTATTTACTGGAACCTGTGAGGGTGCTCCGAAGAACACTTACTCTTTCCAGTAACTATTGGTTGCTGGATAGTTCCTGAGTGAGCAGCGAACTTCCCTTAAAATAAAAAAAAATTACACAAATCACGTTAGAATGTACAAATAGCGTTTATGACCTTCGTACACAAATAGTACCGGTCAGGTTTACTAATGTACACAATTACGTGCGGTACAATCGTTCAGCACATAAGCAACTAATCTTATGTACGGAGCGACCAGCGGAATCGAAAATTGCGGCTGCGAATTCCTTCAGCAAGAGCTTGTATGGCCTATATGGGTGTTGCACCAACCCTTTCTTGGTGTTGTGCCTGTGGACTGTATAGCGGACTTCCTTGTCTGCTGTACCTGAACCTGTTGGTCTGCTATGACCTCCTGGTCTGTTACACTCTAATGCTCAAATTGTATATTTAACCAGGGATGCCTCCCTAGCCACCGTGTACGTCACTTACACGCATGTACCTCACGAGTACTCGACTTTTCTTGTGGTTCAACCTTTAAAATTGTAAAAACAAACACTCATTCACCGCATATACACTTTTGTTTCTATTTCTATTTCTGCGCAGAAATTTTTTTTTCTTTAGACCAGATGTGTTACCAATTAGGAGAAGAATCTGTTAATTTAAATTTGGAATGTAAAAAAAAGATTTGCGCGATTTATCGCCTGGCATTATTTACCGCGTGGCGCTACTTATCGCGTTGAGAGGAGAGAAAAAAAAACTTGTGATTTGAGTTACGTGGGCGTACCCGTACGCTCCGTTGCGTAATATACGCTGCGTGCGTCGGCCCTTGGATTGCGTACGCAAGTCTCAGTCTTTTGTTAGAGACACGTGTACGCAAAGCAAAGATCCACCGTAACACAATTTATACGTTTATCAATGTAGATGATCCTTTATCATCTACCACGCACCACACTGACTTCGCCTTGTCTCTCAGGCACAGCTGTGTGTTTGTCTATACTTTAACTATGTTACCTTTACTCTTAAACTATGAAATAGTGACAAATCTCTCTAAGCACGTTTATCAACTATAGAACTGGCAAACAGGAGAGTGACATACGAAAATACACCAATGAAAAGGAAATGCAGATATATATGTGTGCGTGCGTGTGTACGCAAGACAAAAAAATAAACAGTTTTAAAAAGACACTATTGTTTTGTTCTTACCTCCGGTTCCCGGATTCCTTCAGCACCCTTTACTAAGAGAAGCAGACGCTTATCCAAACAGCACTACGAGGAATATGATCTCCCGCCCTTTGCTGCTGGATAATGTCTGCTGAAATTACCTAGTGCAGATATGTGAAGGACAGGACGAGCCCGCAATTGATAAAGCTAAATATTTATCGTATATAATACCCTTTATGAGGTCTAAGAACACTGTACGCTAACTACGTATGAAGTACCGCAAGAGTACGCACGTTGCGTAACGATCGCTTAGCCGTGGTCGAGACGCTCAAGCGTTACGTTCGCTCACGGCCAAGAGATCACTGGCAGGCACGCTATTGGCTGCCGACTACCGTAATGATTCGCTATAGCGATGCGACCGCTCGAGACCACGAGGAGATCACCAGCGGCGCATACGCTCACAATGTAAAACCTTTATATCTAAACCATAAACAGTGTATTATGCAGTAAACCCTTTGTGTAGTGATATGGTGTAAATGCAACACAGTATAACCTTACTAGCTTAAAAGCAGTTTGAGCGTCACCGACGCTCTGAGAATACTTAACTCTATAAGAAATACACAGATACCTGGGCTTAGGGTCCAACGCCTAATATATATATATTTGAATGATATACTTGCAAAAGAATTAATACAAATACAAATCATACACTACAATATAACATAGACTAACTAACCAGGTAACTACACAGTAAATACAATACAATTAAGTTTAAGTGAAAAATGAGAGAAAGAGAAGAGAGAGAAAGATATGGCCCATAATAACAAGAGAGAAACAGTATGATTACGGAGAAAAACTTACGCACAAAGGAAACGATCGCATGCGCCTCTGGACATCCAGCTCCCGATTTTCAGCAATGATAACCGTTGAAGAGTGAGAGCTGGATGTGATCGGCCTTTCTATTTATGCCCCACACACAATGCAATTCAATGGTCCCTACAATCTCATTGTTCATTGGACACAGGAATTCGGCTTCGCATTATAACAAAAGGTCATAGGTTGATTCATACAGGTGGGCTGTGACTATTTCCAACAGCTCAGGTGGGAGGGAAACTGGGTTTCCCGCCGCATGGGTAATAAAGTGCAAATAAAGTAAATGTTCATAAACTTCTTATGTCCATAACTATTCGCACGAGCGATTGATCTGCTTCAAACCAACACCGGAATATTTCTAATTAAATATTCTTCCGATGGATACTAAACACCACTGTATTACTCCTGTCTGACCCTTCGTATCAAACAAAGAGGGATTTCTCTGTTCATGAACATTCTATATTAACCAAACTTTCAGAATCTATCAAAGGGACCATGATCTACAAAATACATTATATAGTGAAAATATGTAACGATTGAGTCGCACGCTACGATCACATAAACTCTACCGTAAATACGCATACCGTGCGCCTGCGGGTGCCCGCGACTGTGAGTATGCGCACGTACGGGAGAGCGTACGCATGCGCAGCACGGACCTGTGTGAGGTGCAAATATGGTAGTGTGCATAGAGATATTTTTCTGACTTTGACACCATCTAGGAGTGGCACTGCAGTGTCAGACAGGATGGCAGATTTAAAAAATAGTCCCCAAACAGCACATGATGCAAAGAAAAAAAAGAGGTGCAATGAGGTAGCTGTGTGACTAAGCTAAGCGACCCAAGTGGCCGACACAAACACCTGGCCCATGTAGGAGTGGCACTGCAGTGTCAGACAGGATGGCACTTCAATAAATTGTCCCCAAACAGCACATGATGCAAAGAAAAAAAGAGGTGCACCAAGGTCGCTGTGTGACTAAGCTAAGCGACTCAAGTGGCCGACACAAACACCTGGCCCATCTAGGAGTGGCACTGCAGTGTCAGACAGGATGGCAGATTTAAAAAATAGTCCCCAAATAGCACATGATGCCAAGAAAAAAAGAGGTGCACCAAGGTTGCTGTGTGACTAAGCTAAGCGACCCAAGTGGCCGACACAAACACCTGGCCCATCTAGGAGTGGCACTGCAGTGTCAGACAGGATGGAAGATTTAAAAAAATAGTCCCCAAACAGCACATGATGCAAAGAAAAAAAAGAGGTGCACCAAGGTCGCTGGATGGCTAAGCTGAGCGACCCAAGTGGCCGACACAAACACCTGTCCCATCTAGGAGTGGCACTGCAGTGTCAGACAGGATGACAGATTTAATAAATAGTCCCCAAACAGCACATGATGCAAAGAACAAAAGAGGTACACCATGGTCGCTAGATGGCTAAGCTAAGCGACCCAAGTGGCCGACACAAACACCTGGCCCATATAGGAGTGGCACTGCAGTTTTCTAGCGAGAGGATGAGTGCTTCCATCCTCATGTGAATTTGAACCACTAGCCATGAACATAGGCCAGGGCCTCAGCCGTTCCTTGCCACTCCGTGTCATAAATGGCATATTGGCAAGTTTACGCTTCTCATCAGACGCTTTTAATTTTTGATTTTTGGGTCATTTTACTGAACTTTTGTTTTTTGGATTTTACATGCTTTCTACTATGACATTGGGCATCGGCCTTGGCAGACGACGTTGATGGCATTTCATCGTCTCGGCCATGACTAGTGGCAGCAGCTTCAGCACGAGGTGGAAGTGGATCTTGATCTTTCCCTATTTTAACCTCCACATTTTTGTTCTCCATTTTTTAATGTGTGGAATTATATGCCAGTATCAATAGCAATGGCCTACTACTATATATACTGCGCACAACTGAAATGCAGCACAGGTATGGATGGATAGTATACTTGACGACACTGAGGTAGAGCAGTGGACTACTGTACCATACTGCTATATATATACTGGTGGTCATAGCAACATTCTGCACTGTCCCCTCCTACTATATACTGCGCACAACTAAAATGCAGCACAGGTATGGATGCATAGTAAACTTGACGACACAGAGGTAGAGCAGTGGACTACTGTACCGTACTGCTATATATATATACTGGTGGTCACAGCAAAATTCTGCACTGTCCTCCTACTATATACTACAATGCAGCACAGATATGGAGCGTTTTTCAGGCAGAGAACGTAGATATTTGCAGCACACTGAGCACATATATTTGCAGCACACTGAGCACAGATATTTGCAGCACACTGAGCACAGATATGGAGCTTTTCAGGGAGAGAACGCAGCCACGTCCTTTCCGTTCAATCTCCAGTGCACGAGTGAAAATGGCGGCGCTGCGCGGCTCTTTATATAGAATAAGAATCTCGCGAGAATCCGACAGCGGAATGATGACGTTCGGGCGCGCTCGGGTTAACCGAGCAAAGCAGGAGGATCCGAGTATGCCTCGGAACCGTGTAAAATAGGTGAAGTTTGGGGGGGTTCGGATCCCGAGGAACCGAACCCGCTCATCACTAGTTACAGCAGTTTTGCAGTAAGAATAATCAGCGGCAGATTTTGGCCGTAGCGGCTATTTACTAGAGATATTCGCAGACTGTGTTGTGGTTTTGGTTCTAATTCACCATTGTGTTTTGGTTTTGGCAAAACCACCCTCAGATGTTTTAGTTTGTATTTGGCTCAGTTAAAATTTGTGAATTAATTAAAATTATAAAAACATCGATAAAAATCGCCAAATGCAATATTTACAATCCAAAACCCCAAATTCAGATTTAAAATCCAAATTCTGAACATCAGAATGATCTGAACTGGGACTCGGTTTGGATCAGATCTCCTCGGGAGATCCAGACCGGGTTTTGGTTTGCTTTGAATACAGAAAATTCGTGTCGAGTCGGATTTCTGGAGAACCGAACCACACATCCTAATATTTACCGGGCCACCCGGGGAAGGGCGAGCCTGGCGTTACACTGACAAAGGCTCCTGCGTCAGTTCAGCAATAACTGCGTTACTTTAGCCTATCACCCACATCGGTACCGCCAGGGCCGGATTAACAATGGGGTTGGTGGAGCTGCAGCTCCAGGCCCCCCAAGACAATAGGCCCAGAAGGAGTTGTTAGATATTGGTGACAATTTTTTTTTCTGTCACCATTAGTGGCCTTCCGAAGCCCTGCCCTCTCACCCCCGCCACCCCACCTAATGCCCACTCACCCCCACCACCCAGCCTAATGCCCACATACACTACAGCAGCACTATCCATCATCCAGTAATAAGAGGCCCGCTGCAGGCCAAAACAAAACATGAAGCGATCCAGCCCTTCCCCTCACTTTTTCTCCCCCTCCTCTGCTGACTGTTGCCATAAGACATGGAGACCTGCAGCTGCGGCACCGATGACGGGGGAATACGCTGCTGCAGCGCCGATTGCGGGAGGGACTCGCTGCTGCTGACAAAGGTATATAGTGACACCTGTAAGAGGTGGTGGGATGTGTGTGAGGGAGGGAGGGGGTACATAGTGGCGCCTGTACTGGGGGGGAGTGGGGATAAGGATGCCTGTCTCAACCCTTTCTCTCTCACTCACACACACTTCTTCCCTCTCTCTCCTCCCTTCTGTCTCTCTCTGCCCCCTTCTTTCTCTCTGTCTGTCTTCCCCTTCTTTCTCTCTACCTCCTCTTTCGCTCTCTTCCCCTTCTCTCTCTCTCTCTCTCTCTCTCCAAGTTCCCCTCCCTTCTCTCTCACGGTCTCCTCCCTCCTTTTTCTCTCTGTCTCCCCCCTTCCCTCTTCCCTTTTCCTCTCCTCTCATCCCTCTCCCCCTCTCTCTGTCTCACCCTTCTCTCTATTTCTCCGTGTCTCCCCCTTCTCTCTCTCTGTATCCCCACTTCTCTCTCCCCTTTCTCTGTCCCCCCTCCCCCTTTTCTCTCTCACTGTCTCCCCCTTCTCTCTATCTCTCTGTGTCTCCCCCTTCTCTCTCTCTGTATCACACTTCTCTCTCCCCTTTCTCTATCCCCCCTCCCCCTTTTCTCTCTCACTGTCTCCCCCTTCTCTCTATCTCTCTCTGTCTCCCCCTTCTCTCTATCTCTGTGTCTCCCCCTTCTCTCTCTCTCTGTATACTACTTCTCTCTCCCCTTTCTCTGTCCCCCTCTCCCCTCTCCCCCTTCTCTCTCTCACTGTCTCCCCCTTCTCTCTATCTGCCATCCCCCCTTCTTTTTTTCTCTGTCTCTGTCTCCTACCCCTTTTATCTCCTCTCTCACTCTCTCTCCTTCTCTTACCCCTCAAACTCACCTCTCTTTCTGTATATACCTTCTCTCTCTCTCTCTGTATCTTTCCCCTTCTCTCTCTCTGTTCCCTCCCTTCACTTACTCTCTCTCTCTCTCTCTCTCTCTCTCTCTCTCTGTGTCTCCCCTCTTCTGTCTCTCTCTGTCTACCACCCTTCTGTCTCAGTGTCTCACCACTGTCTCCCCTTCTCTCTGTCTCCCCCCTTCTCTCTGTCCCCTTCTCTTTCTCTCTCTACCCCATCTCTCTCTCTGTTTCTCCCCTTCTCTCATTCTCCCCTTTCTCCACCCTCTCTCTCTCCCCTTTCTCTCACTCTCGCTCCCCCCCCTCTCTCTCTCTCTCTGTCTCCCCCCTCTCTCTCGCTCTCTCTCTCCCTGTCTACTCCTTCTCTCTCTCTGTGTGCCCCCTTCTCTCTCTTTCTCTCTCTGTCTCCCCCTTCTCTTTCAGCCCCTTCTCTTTGTCTCTCCCTTTTGCTCCCTCCCTCTTTTCTTTCTCTTTCATCCCCTTTCTTTCTCCCCTGCCTTTCTCTCTCTCTCCCCCCCTCTCTCATCCCCCTTAATCTATTTCTCTCCCCTTTATCTCTTTCTCTCCTCCTTTCTCTCTCACCCTTTCTCTCTCTCTCTCTCTCCCCCTTACCTGAATGCAAGTATGCCAGGTAAGTGATATTCCAGGTAGAAAAGGTTAGGGTTTGCCACTAAGGTGAAGTTTAGGGTTAGGCTGCGGGAGGTTAGAATTAGGCTGCGGGAGGGGAGGGTTAGGCTTCAGGAGGGTTAGGGTTAAGCTGCGGGAGGGTAGAGTTAGGGTTATGCTGCGGGAGGGGAGGGTTAGGGTTAGGCTGCGAGGTAGGGAGAGTTAGGGTTAGGCTGTGTGAGGGGAGAGTTAGGGTTAGGCTGTGTGATGGGAGGGTTATGCTGCAGGAAGGGAGGGTTAGTGTTAGGCTGCGGGAGGGGAGGGTTAGGGTTAGGCTGCGGGAGGGGAGAGTTAGGGTTAGGCTGTGTGAGGGGAGAGTTAGGGTTAGGCTGTGTGATGGGAGGGTTATGCTGCAGGAAGGGAGGGCTAGTGTTAGGCTGTGGGAGGGGAGGGTTAGGCTGCGGGAGGGGAGGTTAGGGTTATGCTGCAGGAAGGGAGGGTTAGTGTTAGGCTGTGGAGGGGAGGTCAGGGTTAGGCTGTGGGAGGGGAGGTTAGGGTTATGCTGTGGGAGGGGAGGTTAGGGTTAGGCTGCAGGAGGGGAGGGTTAGGGTTAGGCTGCGGGAGGTTTGAATTAGGCTGCGGGAGGGGAGGGTTAGGGTTAGGCTGCAGGAGGGGAGGGTTAGGGTTAGGCTGCGGGAGGTTTGAATTAGGCTGCTGGAGGGTTAGGGTTAGGCTGTGGGAGGGGAGGTCAGTGTTAGGCTGTGGGAGGGGAGGTTAGGGTTATGCTGTGGGAGGGGAGGTTAGGGTTAGGCTGCAGGAGGGGAAGGTTAGGGTTAGGCTGCGGGAGGTTTGAATTAGGCTGCGGGAGGGGAGGGTTAGGGTTAGGCTGCGGGAGGGGAGGGTTAGGGTTAGGCTGCGGGAGGGGATGGTTAGGGTTAGGCTGTTGGAGGGTTAGGGTTAGGCTGTGGGAGGGGAGGGTTAGGGTTAGGCTGCGGGAGGTTAGAATTAGGCTGCGGGAGGTTAGGGTTATGCTGTGGGAGGGGAGGGTTAGGGTTAGGCTGTGGGAGGGTTAGGGTTATGGTTAGGGTTAGGCTGCGGGGAGGGGAGGGTTAGGGTTAGGCTGCAAGGTAGGGAGAGTTAGGGTTAGGCTGTGTGAGGGGAGGGTTATGCTGCAGGAAGGGAGGCAGGCTGTGGGAGGGGAGGTTAGGGTTAGGCTGCAGGAGGGGAGGGTTAGGGTTAGGCTGCAGGAGGTATGAATTAGGCTGCGGGAGGGGAGGGTTAGGGTTAGGCTGCGGGAGGGGAGGGTTAGGGTTAGGCTGTGGGAGGGGAGGGTTAGGCTGTGGGAGGGTAGGGTTAGGCTGTGGGAGGGGAGGGATAGGGTTAGGCTGTGGAGGGAGGTAAGGGTTAGTCTGCAGGGTGGTTAGGGTTAGGCTGTGGGAGGGGAGGGTTAGGATGCAGGAGGGAGGTTAGAATTAGGCTGCAGGAGGGGAGGGTTAGGCTGTGGGAGCGGAGGGTTAGGGTTATGCTGCGGGAGGGGAGGGTTAGGCTGTGGGAGGGGAGGGTTAGGGTTAGGCTGTGGGAGGGGAGTGTTAGGCTGTGGGAGGGGAGGGTTAGGGTTAGGCTGCGGGAGGGGAGGGTTAGGGTTAGGCGGCGGGAGGGGATGGTTAGGGTTATGCTGTTGGAGGGGAGGGTTAGGGTTAGGCTGTGGGAGGGGAGGGGAGGGTTAGGCTGTGGGAGGGGAGGGTTAGGGTTAGGCTGTGGGAGGGTGAGGTTAGGGTTAGGCTGCGGGAGGGGAGGGTTAGGGTTAGGCTGTGGGAGGGTGAGGTTAGGGTTAGGCTGCGGGAGGGTTAGGGTTATGCTGTGGGAGGGGAGGGTTAGGGTTAGGCTGCGGGAGGGGAGGGTCAGGGTTATGCTGTGGGAGGGGAGGGTTAGGGTTATGCTGCGGGAGGGGAGGGTTAGGGTTAGGCTGTGGGACATACTTGCCGTCTTCTGGGCTGCTCTCTCCGGGAGAGAGCAGCCGGTCGGCTCATCAGGGCAGGCGGGAAGTGAGGTGACGTCCAGAGGGGGGCAAGCCAGAGGCGGAACGGGGCGGGTCAGAGGCGGAACGAGGGCGTGGCTGATTGATTGCGTCATGTAAGCCACGCCCCCGCTGTGTAATGCTTCTATTCTTGGCATTATACAGCAGGGGGCGTGGCTATGATGACGCGATTCAACAAGAATCGCGTCATCGCCTGCTCGGACCGCCCACTTTACTCGCTAAGTGGGCGGCCGGGCAGGGGGTGACCGCTGAAATCGGGAGACTTGTCTGCCCTTCCGAGGGGCCGGGAGGGTCACCCGATTTTCGGGAGCCTCCCGCCCATTTCGGGAGGGTAGGCAAGTATGCTGTGGGAGGGGAGGGATAGGGTTATGCTGTGGGAGGGGAGGTTAGGGTTATGCTATGGGAGGGGAGGGTTAGGGTTAGGCTGTGGGAGGGGAGGTTAGAATTAGGCTGCGGGAGGGGAGGGTTAGGGTCAGGCTGCGGGAGGGAGGTTAGGGTTAGGCTGGGGAGGTTAGGGTTAGGCTGCGGGAGGGGGCATTTAGGGTTAGGCTGAGGGTATATTAGGGAGAGGTTTGGGGTTCGTTTATTGACGAAGAAGTGTCTGGATTCTGATCGCCAGGATGCCGCTGTCAGTATTCTGGCTGCCGGCATCCTCACTGTCGGGATTCTATACACAACCCATAGAGGAGCACATATAGACATAGGTACATACATAGGCACATACGGATATACACGAGCACATAAAGACATAGGGGAGCACATATAGACATAGGTACATACATACATATATACATAGGCACATATAGACGTAGGGGAGCACATATAGGCATACTGTAGGCACATATAGACGTAGGGGAGCACATATAGGCATACTGTAGGCACATAAAGACATAGGGGAGCACATATAGACATAGGTACATACATACATATATACATAGGCACATATAGACGTAGGGGAGCACATATAGGCATACTGTAGGCACATATAGACGTAGGGGAGCACATATAGACATAGGTACATACATACATATATACATAGGCACATATAGACGTAGAGGAGCACACAGTGGCGTAACTACTGCCCCCACAGCCCTCGCGGTGGCTTGAAGGCGCAGGGCTGCGGGGGCGCCGCCACTGATTTAGCGCAGATTGACATGCGGACGAGCCGTCCGCATGTCACTCTGCTTTCTCCTCTCCCTCCTTCCCTCCGCTGCTGTGAAGGAGGGACACGGAGGGCACAGCATGCGCCTCTTCTGTGCCCCTCCTGCGTCTCCCGCGGGTCTATTAAATGAAGTGCCGTTCGTGAGCTCTGATTGGCTCACGATCCAGCACTTCCTTTAACAGACCCGCCGGAGACGCAGGAGGGACAGACGCGCGCTGTGCCCTCCGTGTCCCTCCATCACAAAACAGCGGGGGAGGGGGGGGGGTTTAACTGGCACTGGGGGAGCATATTCGGCACTGGGGGAGGAGGAGCAATATTTGACACAGGGGGCATGTGTGTACCTGGCACTGTGGGGGAATATCTGGCACTGGGGGTATATGTGGCACTGGGAGCACAGCCCTAGCAACAAGCATTTCCCCCTAGCAACGAGCATGACACCCAGTGCATGAAACCCCTGGCAACAAGCATGACACCCTGAGCATGAAAACACCTGGCACCGTGCATGAAACCAAGAGCATGAAACCCCTGGCAACGAGCAGGTAATTTAAAAGTAATTAGAAGCCTTACTGTAGGACTTAATGTGTAATGGGCATTACGGTGCGTGGCATAATGTATCACGGACATTGCGGTATGCGGTATAATGTCTCGGGGTCATTGCAGTGTGTGGCATAATGTATCACGCACATTGCGGTGTGTGTCATAATGTGTCAGGCATTACGGTGTGTGGCATACTATATCACGAGCATTGTGGTATGTGGTATAATGTCTCAGGGGCATTGCAGTGTGGCATAATGTATAATGGGCATTGCGGTGTGTGGCATAGGATATAACGGGCATTGCGGTATGTGTCACAGGCATTATGGTGTATGGTATACTATATCACGGGCATTGTGGTATAATGTCTCAGGGGCATTGCAGTGTGGCATAATGTATAACAGACACTGCGGTGTGTGGCATAGGGTATAATGGGCATTGCGGTATGTGTCACAGGCATTACGGTGTGTGGTATACTATATCACGGGCATTGTGATATGTGGTATAATGTCTCAGGGTCATTGCAGTGTGTGGCATAATGTATCACGGACATTACGGTGTGTGTCATAATGTGTCACAGGCATTACGGTGTATGGTATACTATATCACGGGCATTGTGGTATAATGTCTCAGGGGCATTGCAGTGTGGCATAATGTATAACAGACACTGCGGTTTGTGGCATAGGGTATAACGGGCATTGCGGTATGTGTCACAGGCATTACGGTGTGTGGTATACTTAATCACGGGCATTGTGATATGTGGTATAATGTCTCAGGGTCATTGCAGTGTGTGGCATAATGTATCACGGACATTGCGGTGTGTGTCATAATGTGTCAGGCATTACGGTGTGTGGTATACTATATCACGGGCATTGTGGTATGTGGTATAATGTCTCAGGGTCATTGCGGTGTGTGTCATAATGTGTCAGGCATTACGGTGTGTGGTATACTATATCACGGGCATTGTGGTATGTGGTATAATGTCTCAGGGTCATTGCAGTGTGTAGCATAATGTATAACGGGCATTGCGATTCCTGTCATAATGTGTCACAGGCATTACGGTGTGTGGCATAATGTGTCGGGGGCATTACAGTGTGTGCATATTGTGTCATGTGCATTATTGTGTGTGGCGTAATGTCTAAGGGCCATTGCAGTATGTGGCATAATGTATACTGGGCATTGCAGTATGTGGCATAATGTATACTGGGCATTACTATAAGGAGGAAAAATGACAAATAATGTAAACGGCATGAATCAGGATTATTTTTCTTTCCTGTGGTGGCTAACGTCTGGGCGTGCAGGTTGCAAAACTGGGGTATAAGGTAGTCTTTTCCTGCAATGCCACGCCCCTTTCTGTGAAGCCATGCCCATTCCAACAAAGCCACACCCCTTTTTATGGCGCGCGCAAATTAATTGCATTACTAGTGCCAATTATGGGGGGATGGGGGTTGCCAGAGAATTTTTGGCTTGGGGGAGAAAAATTTCTAATTACGCCACTGGGAGCACATATAGACATATGTACATACAGACATAGGGGAGCACATATAGACATAGGTACATACAGACATAGGGGAGCACATATAGGATACTGTAGGCACATATGAACATAGTTGACCATATGAGCTCCAAATTTTTACTTGCCACTGGAATGAATTTACACCACTGTATGCCGCCCCACAGCACAGGACACACCCTACATCACTAGTCACACCCACACAGCACTGGTCACACCACCACAGCACTGGTCACACCCACACAGCACTGGTCACACCACCACAGCACTGGTCACACCTACACAGCACTGGTCACACCCACACAGCACTGGTCACACCACCACAGCACTGGTCACACCACCACAGCACTGGTCACACCCACACAGCACTGGTCACACCCACATAGCACTGGTCACACCCACATAGCACTGGTCACACCACCACAGCACAGGACACACCCTACATCACTGGTCACACCACCACAGCACTGGTCACACCACCACAGCATTGGTCACACCACCACAGCACTGGTCACACCTACACAGACTGGTCACACCTACACAGCACTGGTCACACCACCACAGCACTGGTCACACCACCACAGCACTGGTCACACCTACACAGCACTGGTCACACCACCACAGCACTGGTCACACCTACACAGACTGGTCACACCACCACAGCACTGGTCACACCTACACAGCACTGGTCACACCACCACAGCACTGGTCACACCACCACAGCACTGGTCACACCTACACAGACTGGTCACACCACCACAGCACTGGTCACACCTACACAGCACTGGTCACACCACCACAGCACTGGTCACACCACCACAGCACTGGTCACACCACCACAGCATTGGTCACACCTACACAGCACTGGTCACACCACCACAGCACTGGTTACACCACCACAGCACTGGTCACACCAGCACAGCACTGGTCACACCCACATAGCACTGGTCACACCCACATAGCACTGGTCACACCACCACAGCACTGGTCACACCCACATAGCACTGGTCACACCCACATAGCACTGGTCACACCACCACAGCACAGGACACACCCTACATCACTGGTCACACCCACACAGCACTGGTCACACCCACATAGCACTGGTCACACCACCACAGCACAGGACACACCCTACATCACTGGTCACACCCACACAGCATTGGTCACACCTACACAGCACTGGTCACTCCACCACAGCACTGGTCACACCACCACAGCACAGGACACACCCTACATCACTGGTCACACCCACACAGCATTGGTCACACCTACACAGCACTGGTCACACCACCACAGCACAGGTCACACCACCACAGCACTGATCACACCCACATAGCACTGGTCACACCACCACAGCACTGGTCACACCACCACAGCACTGATCACACCCACATAGCACTGGTCACACCACCACAGCACTGGTCACACCACCACAGCACAGGACACACCCTACATCACTGGTCGCACCACCACAGCATTGGTCACACCTACACAGCACTGGTCACACCACCACAGCACTGGTCACACCTACACAGCACTGGTCACACCATCACAGCACTGGTCACACCTACACAGCACTGGTCACACCACCACAGCACTGGTCACACCCACACAGCACTGGTCACACCACCACAGCACTGGTCACACCACCACAGCACTGGTCACACCCACACAGCACTGGTCACACCACCACAGCACTGGTCACACCATCACAGCACAAGACACACCCTACATCACTGGTCACACCACCACAGCATTGGTCACACCAACACAGCACTGGTCACACCCACATAGCACTGGTCACACCACCACAGCATTGGTCACACCTACACAGCACTGGTCACACCACCACAGCACTGGTCACACCACCACAGCACTGGTCACACCCACATAGCACTGGTCACACCACCACAGCACAGGACACACCCTACATCACTGGTCACACCACCACAGCATTGGTCACACCTACACAGCACTGGTCACACCCACACAGCACTGATCACACCACCACAGCACTGGTCACACCTACACAGCACTGGTCACACCACCACAGCACTGGTCACTCCACCACAGCACTGGTCACACCACCACAGCACAGGACACACCCTACATCACTGGTCACACCCACACAGCATTGGTCACACCTACACAGCACTGGTCACACCACCACAGCACAGGTCACACCACCACAGCACTGATCACACCCACATAGCACTGGTCACACCACCACAGCACTGGTCACACCACCACAGCACTGATCACACCCACATAGCACTGGTCACACCACCACAGCACTGGTCACACCACCACAGCACAGGACACACCCTACATCACTGGTCGCACCACCACAGCATTGGTCACACCTACACAGCACTGGTCACACCACCACAGCACTGGTCACACCTACACAGCACTGGTCACACCATCACAGCACTGGTCACACCTACACAGCACTGGTCACACCACCACAGCACTGGTCACACCTACACAGCACTGGTCACACCATCACAGCACAAGACACACCCTACATCACTGGTCACACCACCACAGCATTGGTCACACCAACACAGTACTGGTCACACCCACATAGCACTGGTCACACCACCACAGCATTGGTCACACCTACACAGCACTGGTCACACCACCACAGCACTGGTCACACCACCACAGCACTGGTCACACCCACATAGCACTGGTCACACCACCACAGCACAGGACACACCCTACATCACTGGTCACACCACCACAGCATTGGTCACACCTACACAGCACTGGTCACACCCACACAGCACTGATCACACCACCACAGCACTGGTCACACCTACACAGCACTGGTCACACCACCACAGCACTGGTCACACCACCACAGCACTGGTCACACCACCACAACACAGGACACACCCTACATCACTGGTCACAGCACCACAGCACTGGTCACACCACCACAGCACAGGACACACCCTACATCACTGGTCACACCACCACAGCATTGGTCACACCTACACAGCACTGGTCACACCACCACAGCACTGGTCACACCACCACAGCACTGGTCACACCAGCACAGCACTGGTCACACCCACATAGCACTGGTCACACCACCACAGCACTGGACACACCCTACATCACTGGTCACACCACCACAGCATTGGTCACACCTACACAGCACTGGTCACACCACCACAGCACTGGTCACACCTACACAGACTGGTCACACCCACACAGCACTGGTCACACCACCACAGCACTGGTCATACCCACATAGCACTGGTCACACCACCACAGCACAGGACACACCCTACATCACTGGTCACACCACCACAGCATTGGTCACACCTACACAGCACTGGTCACACCACCACAGCACTGGTCACACCACCACAGCACTGGTCACACCCACACAGCACTGGTCACACCACCACAGCACTGGTCATACCCACATAGCACTGGTCACACCACCACAGCACTGGTCATACCCACATAGCACTGGTCACACCACCACAGCACAGGACACACCCTACATCACTGGTCACACCACCACAGCATTGGTCACACCTACACAGCACTGGTCACACCACCACAGCACTGGTCACACCACCACAGCACTGGTCACACCAGCACAGCACTGGTCACACCCACATAGCACTGGTCACACCACCACAGCACAGGACACACCCTACATCACTGGCCACACCTACACAGCATTGGTCACACCACCACAGCATTGGTTACACCTACACAGACTGGTCACACCACCACAGCACTGGTCACACACACATAGCACTGGTCACACCACCACAGCACTGGTCACCACCACAGCACTGGTCACACCTACACAGCACTGGTCACACCACCACAGCATTGGTCACACCTACACAGCACTGGTCACACCACCACAGCACTGGTCACACCACCACAGCATTGGTTACACCTACACAGACTGGTCACACCACCACAGCACTGGTCACACACACATAGCACTGGTCACACCACCACAGCACTGGTCACCACCACAGCACTGGTCACACCTACACAGCACTGGTCACACCACCACAGCATTGGTCACACCTACACAGCACTGGTCACACCCACACAGCACTGGTCACACCACCACAGCACTGGTCACACCCATATAGCACTGGTCACACCACCACAGCACAGGACACACCCTACATCACTGGTCACACCACCACAGCATTGGTCACACCTACACAGCACTGGTCACACCCACACAGCACTGATCACACCCACACAGCACAGGTCACACCACCACAGCACTGGTCACACCACCACAGCACTGGTCACACCTACACAGCACTGGTCACACCATCACAGCACAAGACACACCCTACATCAATGGTCACACCACCACAGCACTGGTCACACCTACACAGCACTGGTCACACCTACACAGCACTGGTCACACCACCACAGCACTGATCGCACCACAACAGCACTGGTCACACCTACACAGCACTGGTCACACCTACACAGCACTGGTCACACTCCCTGTGGTGGTACACAATAGGCCCTTCATCAATTTCAGCTCCAGGCCCATGTGGACCTCAATCTGACACAGGGTACTGCGCACATAGGAACATAAGCAGGAAGATACCCTGATATATAAAAGTAACAACGATGACACAGTCATGTACAGTCAGTCGGTATAACGCCGGCAGTAGCAGAAGCCAGGTCTCTGTAATAACATTATATATGTGATGACACACATACGTATAAGAGAACTCCATACAGTAAGTATATAGAGCACATAACCTATACGCACTGTATAACAGATATATTTCACAAAGCTTTTATGTCTTGGTGTCCGTCAGTGACTACCAGGTCAGACACCCGCAGTAGGATCCCGGATTTGTGTGACACTAGGCTGCAGGAATACATCTAGCACTCAGTGACGTGCGGTGGGTAGCACTACATGGGATGTAGCGGTGTGAGCAGCGGTCGCCCGGCACGACTAAACAACTGGATTTCCCCCAGAAGTAGGTGTTAGAAATACAGTCACACGTCCACTACCAGTGAGGTGATAATTCTGCCCCTCACACAACACAATGAACATGTAACGCTCTCCAGGGGGTATACTGTATTTACTAAAGGTTGATTTTGTTTGTTTTTGTTCGATTTTAGATCGATGGGGTTAAACCGATTCCAGGGTTAAAAGACACATTTACTAACATAAAAAAAATTGTATAAAAAAAAATCATCTGCTAGTGAATGTGTGTTTTAACCCTGGAAGCCCAACATCAATTAAAATCTATTAAGGCGCCCATAATTTTATTGCGATTAACATAAACATTTCTTAAGCTAGCTTACCACTAAAATAAACGACACACGCTGAAATAAAGACACGGACACGGCTGGAGTTAAAGGTCAGACGATATTTATTGATCGCTGACCAACTCTTTAAACTATAATTGTAATTGAAATTAAAATTAATTTAGATTGTGAAGTTAAATTTATATTGGAGGATGGCAAAGGAAAAGCTGCTACCGTACACCAGCTCCAGTCACTTAGATGAAATCCAACAAACCAAGGAGGGGACTAACCAACAACACCGCCTCCTTCCTGCATAACCCGCATTGAGCTGGCCTCACCACTCTTATCTCTGGCAAACGTTCTGTTCCCGCAGGGGAACGTCTAAATGTCCACCCGCAAGGGAAGGACACACCTGCCGTCCTTCTAAAGAGGGAGCCCCACAATGACCACTTATGCCTATCTGACTGCTGGTTGGTAGCGACTTCCCACCACAAAGGTTTAACAAACCGCCACCGCCATCCCAACAAGAAAACAAGAAACAACTAAAGATCCCTAACGAAAAGGACCAAAAACATCCTCCAGGAAAACCTGAACTCCGTCCGGAGAAAGGTGAACCCCATCCTCCTTGTAGAACTGCCTATTACGCAGCACAAGTGAAGGATGCCTGACAGCCACTCTACCTATGGCCCTAACAAATAGCGACACCGCCGAATTCACCTTCTTGCGAGCCTTCTCAAGAGCCGAGAAACGCACCGCACCTCGCCAATGAAAACGCGGAACTATCTCAGACCACACAATTCGTACTCCCGGCCAGTGACAACGAATCGCCACCAAATCAGCCTTAATGGACAAAATTAAGTCGATGCCCTTAACTCAGCCCAAATCATTGCCGCCCAAATGCAGGACAATACAGCTGGGGCGACCCCAGCGGCGCTCACGGTGAAAAAGGAGCCGTAACAAATCACCCCAAAGCATACCACGAACACCTAACCAACGAAACTCCCTAGCCCCAAAAACGTCAGCTGCTCTAAGTGCCATAGGATGCCTTGCTGCCCAAAAAATGTAAGAATGGCCAACCAGACACACTTGCTCCCCAAAATCGACGACGGCTGAAAAAGAAAAACACCCTAACATCAGAAAATTGAAATACAAAACTTAGATAAATGCAAGAAAACAGAAATAACCCAAGTGAAGGAGAAAACTCAAAAAACCTCCCGTGGACCTTCAGAGTATAGCCAATTGAAATTAGGCCCCCTCGGAGGAAAATTTAAAAATTCACTTAACACCCTCGATTCCTGAACGCTATTTGTTCAAAAACCGACGAAGATTTTGGGTTAGCGCAACAGGCGCCTTAAATCTTATCAAAACGAACATAAGACCTATAGGAGGCAGACTTCCAACGGCCCAGCTCCCGAATAGCCGCCGGGGAGGAGCCCCTAGCTGCAGCGTGCGTAGCCGCCCCAATTCGAAAGGAATGGGTACCAAAGTCCGCACAGCGCAAACCCAAAGCCTCCAAACATTTTTTAAACTCTGCAGCAAATTGGAACTTAGTCAGGCGACCGGCGTGCGCATGCACTAGCAACTGGTCGCCACCCGGAGGCCTCAACTGGAAATACTCCTGCACCAGGCGCAACGGGCAGAAACCCGCGTCCTCCCGGGCCTCCAAGGACACCCAGCGACCCCGACCTGTTTGATCTGTCTTGGACCGCACAATCCTACAGAGCAACAGGCCATCCTGCAGGCGCACATTTCCGTACAGCATACCGGAATCCCGTGATGACTTACTGTTCGCCACTAACTCGCTCACCCTGAAAGCCCCAAAGAAAGCTAAAGCAAAAGCAAACCTAAAAAGAGTCCCCTCGAACCCCGAGTCGGCGATTCGCGGCAGCACACCCAGCAACTCCGTCAGAAGCTGCAAAGTTATGGGCCTACGGGAGTCCGCAGCCGCGGGACGCATCCTAGACCATCCCTTGAGTGCTCTGGAAAGGACAAAAGACCCGGTGGGGTCCGTCATCCCGTGGAGCCGAGAGTGAAAGGAAATGCCCGCAAGGGCAGAAGACATGGCCGCCTTGGACCTACCCCTTTGATAAGTGTTCCCAAACAAAGGCCATCAAAACGTCTACCGGGGACTCACCTGCCACACCGTACCTACTTTGAAAGGCCGACCAATCACGCCAGGCCGCATCATACGTCCTGAGCGTGGAAGGAGCCAACGCACACCTGGCCAGGGCAGCTAACCCGACTCGACAATCTGCCAGACAGAAGGCGGGCACGGTAAACCCTCCGTCGCCACTCCCGGAACCAACTCACGGAACTTATCAAACTGAAACCGAGACA
This sequence comes from Pseudophryne corroboree, assembly GCF_028390025.1. Taxonomy (NCBI): domain Eukaryota; kingdom Metazoa; phylum Chordata; class Amphibia; order Anura; family Myobatrachidae; genus Pseudophryne; species Pseudophryne corroboree. Next base: position 10,317,012 of record NC_086445.1, on the reverse strand, counting down.
AAACATCCGCAATCCCATTGTCGATTCCAGGAACGTGACGGGCCCTGAAATTAATACTGCGCCGCAAGCAAACTAACACCAGATGCCGCAACAGCCGCAAAGCCTGGGGAGAAGATGAACGCTGATTATTGATAGCGCGTAATACTCCCAGGTTGTCGCAACGGAACGAAATGTCCCGATTCGAAAACCGGCAGGCCCACAACTCCAGGGCAACAATGATCGGAAACAATTCTAGCAACAGGAGGTTCCTAGTGAAACCCCGCGCAACCAAAGAAGTCAGCCAAGCAGCAGCGCACCAGGACCCGGCAAAAAAGGACCCAAAACCATGACTGCCCGAAGCATCCGTGAACAACTGGAGGCAATGGTTGGAACAACGAGGAGGAGGCCACAAAACCTCCCTGTTGAATGACACCAGGAAAGAAGACTAAACCCGCAAATCATCCATGACCTCTTCATATCTAACAACATCAATCTGCTGGCTATAACAGAAACCTGGCTCACACAATCTGACACAGCCTCCCCTGCAGCACTGGCACATGGTGGTCTCCACTTTACACACACCTCCAGACCCGATAACCATAAAGGAGGAGGAGTTGGACTTTTACTTTCCCAATCTTTTTCATATACTGTTCTACCACAGGTTCCATCACTCACATTTACATCATTTGAAGTACATTCCATTAGGGTTTACTCTCCTTTCTCTCTGCGTGTTGCAGCTATCTACCGCCCACCTGGGCATCCAAAACAATTTTTGGAAGATTTTTCTGCCTGGCTCCCTCACTTCCTATCCTCTGACATCTCCACCATTATCATGGGTGATTTCAATATTGCTATTGATTGTCCAAAATCTGCTGCGCATGCCTCCAAACTACTCTCTCTAACCTCCTCTCTTGGCCTCTCCCAATGGACTGACTCCTCTACTCAACAGGCGGGCCACTGCCTTGATCTAGTATTCACCAGACTATGCTCCATCTCTGAACTCACTAACACTCCTTTCCCCCTCTCAGATCACAACCTTATCACCTGCATGCTCTCCTCTGTTAATTCAAACCCTGTGTTGCGGAAGTTCTCCAATCTTCCTCAAACCCGCAGAAATATTAACACAATTAATCTTCAAGAACTTTCCACTTCACTCCAACAACTGCTTTCACCTATTTCTGCATTCACCTCTCCTGAGATTGCTGTATCACACCTTAATAATGAGACTCTAGAACTAGCCCTTGATGAAGTGGCTCCATCTACCCATCACACTCCACGTAGGCCTAGATGTCAACCATGGCACTCCAAATTAACAAGACAACTACAAAAACTCACACGAAAACTTGAACGTCAGTGGCGTAAATCTCGTATTTCAAGTGACTTCCTCACATATAAGACAGTCTACCATTCTTATAAAAATGCTCTGGACACTGCCAAACAAACTTATTTCCAAACTCTTATCTCTGCTCAAGCCTCTAACCCCAAACGACTCTTTAATACATTTAAATCACTTCTGAATCCTCCCGCACCTACCCCACCAGCCACTATCAAGGCACAGGATCTTGCTTCCTACTTCAAGGAGAAGATTGATAAGATCCGAGATGAAATGGTATGCTCTTCGGCAGCCAGTGACCTGCTCTGTTCTTTACCTGAACCCTCTGGCACTCTTTCTTCATTTGATCCCACAAATGAAGATGAAGTATCATCACTCTTCTCATCCTGCTTCTCTACTACCTCTCCTCTTGATCCTTTACCCTCACAAATATGTAAAGCTCTGTCTCTGGTGCTCATCCCTACCTTAACTAACATCTGTAATCTCTCCCTCTCTACTGGTATTTTTCCTTCACTCTTCAAGCATGCAGTGATTACTCCCATTTAAAAAAAACAAAATTCTGACCCTAATGCTCTCTCAAACTACCGCCCTATCTCTCAGCTCCCTTGTCTCTCTAAGCTACTTGAGAGACTTGCCTACACTCGACTCACACACTTTCTTACTCATACACTTTGTTGGACCCACTTCAGTCAGGCTTCCGTTCCCAACATTCCACAGAGACAGCACTGACTAAAGTGGTTAATGATTTGGTCACTACGAAGTCTAAAGGCCATTACTCACTACTTATTCTTCTAGATCTATCTGCTGCATTTGACACTGTAGACCACTCTCTTCTCATACAGACACTACAATCCCTAGGTCTTAGAGACACAGCCCTTTCTTGGTTCCTATCGTACCTATCTAATCGCTCCTTCAGTGTTCGCTTCTCTGAATCTACCTCCTCTTCTCTACCTCTCTCAGTTGGAGTACCGCAAGGCTCAGTCTTGGGTCCTCTGCTTTTCTCTATCTATACCTCATCTCTGGGTAAACTAATCAGCTCTTTTGGTTTTCAGTATCATCTGTACGCAGATGATACTCAAATCTACCTATCCTCCCCTGACTTGTCCCTATCTGTACTGTGCCGGGTCACTGAGTGCCTTTCTGCCATTTCATCCTGGATGACATCTCGCCACCTCAAACTTAATATTTCAAAGACAGAGTTAATTATATTTCCACCGGCCAATAGTAGGTACCAACCTGATATCTCTATCACTGTTGAAAACTCGACTATCTACCCTACCCCACAAGCTCGCTGCCTAGGTGTCATCCTTGACTCTGATCTGTCCTTTGTTCCCCGCATTCAATCTGTCTCAAGATCATGTTACATGCATCTAAAAAACATATCCAAAATACGACCATACCTTACACAAGACACTGCTAAAACTCTAATCCACGCTCTCATTATCTCCCGCATTGATTATTGCAATAGTCTCCTAACTGGTCTTTCCAAAACGAGACTCTCCCCACTACAATCCATTCTGAATGCTGCGGCGAGGCTTATCTTCCTCGCTAGACGTTCATCGTCTGCAGATCCGCTCTGTCGGTCCCTCCATTGGTTACCTGTACTCTACCGTATTCAATATAAAATACTTTTACTCACACACAAGGCTATTAACCAAACTACACCAACATACATCACTTCACTTATCACAAAATATCTCCCAACCCGACCTCTTCGCTCTTCACAAGACCTGCGTCTCTCATCCACACTCATTACTCACTCCCACTCACGACTGCAGGACTTTCATCGGGCTGCACCCACTCTGTGGAATGCCCTACCACGCACAATAAGACTCTCCTCTAGTCTCCAAACCTTCAAGCGTTCCCTCAAAACTCACCTCTTTAGGCAAGCGTATCAAATTCCTGAACCACCCACATAACTTTCATAAACCTTCCTATCAAATTACATCCAGTCTGTACAGTCCACACATATCCTCACATGTCTTCTCATTCTATGCAATAGATAGCACCTTTCCTTGTGTACATATGCCTATCTCCCTATAGATTGTAAGCTTGCGAGCAGGGCCTTCCTACCTCTATGACTGTTATCACCCAGTTTGTAATTGTTATTTCAAATTGTAAAGCGCAACGGAATTTGCTGCGCTATATAAGAAACTGTTAATAAATAAATAATAAATAAATCATCCCTGATCTCGCGGGAGAGGTATACTGTGTGATGCTGCCTGACTGTCCCCGCAGTGGCCCGTTCAAGCTTGCGACAGAAAACCCTTCCCATAGGAATAATCCGGCACGCAAAGTTGAAGGAGCCAAGCAACGACTGCACCTGCCTAAGCCGCACTCTGCGCTTGCCCAAACAATCGTCAATCAAACCTAAAAGCTTTCGCACTTTATCAGCAGGGAGGCGACAGCAACCGGCCACGGTGTCTATCTCAATCCCCAGATAGCACAGACAACTAGAGGGGCCCTAGCACTTGTCCGGCACAACGGGAACCCCCATCCCCTCGAACAAGGATCTGGCAACCAACAAAATATCGCCACAGACAGAACTGCCTCCCGGACCCACAAAGAGAAAATCGCCCAGGTAGTGAGCCACCCCAGGGTGGCCGGAGGCGGCCTGGACGCACCAATGCAAAAAAGTGCTAAATCTCTCAAATTAGGTGCAGGAAACTGAACAGCCCATGGGGAGACACCTATACACGTAAAACTCGGCACCCAGTTTGAAACCCAGAAACCACAGGGAATCAGGGTGCAGGGGAAGAAGCCGAATAGCCGCCTCCACGTCTAATTTTGCCAACAGGGCACCTGGACCACAGTCCCGAACCAAGCGCAGAGCTTCATCAAAAGACTGATAGTGCACTCTGCACACGGCCTTGGGAATGGAGTCATTAACCGAACCACCCTGAGGATGTGACAAGTGCTGTATTAAGCCGAATTTACCCGGAGCCTTCTTGGGCACAACCCCTACGGGGGAGATGCACAAGGCGGGAAGAGGGGGAACGGCGTAGGCCCACACATGCGCCCCAAGCCGTTCTCCGCGTCCACCTTCCGCCGAACCTCATGCGGGAATTCGCAAGCTGATTTCAAGTTCTGGCGCGCCACCACATGTACCGAATCTGAAATGGGCAGGCGAAAACCGTGACTAAAACCCTCCAAAAGGAATAACGCGGCCGACCTGTCGGGGTACAAACTAAGCCAGCGCCACAATTCGGGAACCCGAATGGGGGAGGGAGCCTTACTTACCAACTCCTGCGGCCTCGGCTGGAGCGGAGGGCTTACCGCTCGCGGCCGAGGGGCAGTCTTTGACGGGGTGACCGGCCCCACACGCTTTGCACGAGTGGCAAAAACGACAATTCGCGCCCCTAGTGCACCTTCCCCAGGGCCGGAGCTTCCACTAGGCAGCTTTAGGCAGCTGCCTATGGGCACCAGGACCTGAGGGGGCAGTCAACTACAGCAACCTGAATAAGGTGGTGTGGTCCTACCTTTCACAGCTGCCGCAATCCGCCCGACACTCGTATCTTACAGTAGCTGTGACTACCAAACTCCCGTATTGCAGCCTCCAGCTCTGCCTCCACCCGGCACAGGCAGTAACTTTGACAGCTCCTGGAGTCCTGGCTGGGGGTGACATGCGGCGCTGCTCTTCAGTCCAGGCTTTTTCATAGACTACTCAGTCCCAACTCTGCATCGCAGCCTGCAGGTAAGGTGGCTGCACAGTGCACTGCCTGCATTGGATAAGGAAAGTGGGGGAGAGCAGCAGTGTGTGGGGGGGGAGGGGGGGAAATGAGCAGCAGGCATGCACACAGATGGTGGGGGGAATAGAACAGAAGACATTTAACAGAGATGGGGGAGGGTGTGAGCAGCAGGCACCACACATACTGGAAAGATGGGGAGAAGAGAGCAGCCATGCAACAGATTGGGGGTGGGGGAGACCAGCAGCATGCCATTCATCTGAAGGGCGGGTAGGGGGAAGGGGCAGTAGCAGGGCCGGACTGGCCATCTGGCACTTCTGGCAGATGCCAGAAGGGCCGATGGCCACGTGGGCCGGTCCAGCGGTCACTGAGACGCGCTGCCGCTCAGTCCGGCGGCAGCGCGTCTCAGCTGTCAGGCTTGGAGAGCTGTGAGGGACGGGGGTGAGAACGCCGGGCGCCCGCCAGCACGGCTGTGTCTGGCGCGGCGCGTATAGCGGACTTCAAAGCAGCCGCCGGTTCGTGAGCCAATCAGAGCTCGCGGACCGGCAGCCAATCAGAAGCCGCCGGTACGCGAGCTCTGATTGGCTCACGAACCGGCGGCTGCTTTGAACGCTATACGCTGCCGCGCCAGACACAGCCGTGCTGGCGGGCGCCCGGCGTTCTCACCCCCGTCCCTCACAGCCCGGAGGAGGAGGAGCAGCAGCAGCACTGGCTGCTGTGGGGGCAATTGTATACCTGGCACTGTGGGGGCAATTGGCTGGCACTGTGGGGCAATTGTATACCTGGCACTGTGGGGGCAATTGGCTGGCACTGTGGGGCATTTGTATACCTGGCACTGTGGGGGGCATTTGTGGATCTGGCACTGTGGGGGCAATTGTTTACCTGGCACTGTGGGGGCAATTGGTTACCTGGCACTGTGGGGGCATTTGTATACCTGGCACTGTGGGGGCATCTGTATACCTGGCACTGTGGGGGCATCTGTATACCTGGCACTGTGGGGGCAATTGGCTGGCACTGTGGGGCAATTGTATACCTGGCACTGGGGGGCAATTGGCTGGCACTGTGGGGCATTTGTATACCTGGCACTGTGGGGGGCATTTGTGGATCTGGCACTGTGGGGGCATTTGTGTACCTGGCACTGTGGGGGCAATTGGCTGGCACTGTGGGGCAATTGTATACCTGGCACTGTGGGGGCAATTGGCTGGCACTGTGGGGCAATTGTATACCTGGCACTGTGGGGGCAATTGGCTGGCACTGTGGGGCATTTGTATACCTGGCACTGTGGGGGGCATTTGTGGATCTGGCACTGTGGGGGCATTTGTGTACCTGGCACTGTGGGGGCAATTGTTTACCTGGCACTGTGGGGGCAATTGGTTACCTGGCACTGTGGGGGCATTTGTATACCTGGCACTGTGGGGGCATCTGTATACCTGGCACTGTGGGGGCATCTGTATACCTGGCACTGTGGGGGCAATTGGCTGGCACTGTGGGGCAATTGTATACCTGGCACTGTGGGGGCAATTGGCTGGCACTGTGGGGCATTTGTATACCTGGCACTGTGGGGGGCATTGGTTACCTGGCACTGTGGGGGCATTTGTATACCTGGCACTGTGGGGGCATCTGTATACCTGGCACTGTGGGGGCATCTGTATACCTGGCACTGTGGGGGCATTTGTATACCTGGCACTGTGGGGGCATTTGTATACATGGCACTGTGGGGGCATTTGTATACCTGGTATTGTGGGGGGCATTTGTGGATCTGGCACTGTGGGGGCATTTGTGTACCTGGCACTGTGGGGGCAATTGTTTACCTGGCACTGTGGGGGCAATTGTTTACCTGGCACTGTGGGGGCAATTGTTTACCTGGCACTGTGGGGGCATCTGTATACCTGGCACTGTGGGGGCATTTGTATACCTGGCACTGCACTATCGGGGGCATATAATGTAAATTTCGACTCATACCGGGTGCTGTAATGTGAATTTTGTCTTATACTGTGTGGTATAATGTGAAAGGGGCAGCAGTACTAGATAGTATAAGGGGTCCTACTATTGTGGTGCATAATGCGTATAAGGGGTGTATGGTGTGGTAAATTACACTGAAGACCACACCCCCTTTTGAGTGGCCACGCCCCCTTTTCCGGAGCGCGCGCGCCTTCGCGCGCGCTTAATTACAAGCCTCACATTTCCATACCCCCACTTAAAAATTTCCACTTCAACCACTGGTTGTGTATATTTTAATAGAGAATGATGTACACCTGTATGTTGTTAGAATATTAATTATATTTGTAAGAACATAGACTAATAAGTGGGAGGAGTCAGGAATAGTAAGGGGAGGAGTCACAGAGGTGGGCCTGTGTGCTTCAAAAATGCCAGGGCCTATTTTTAGTCCCAGTCAGGCCCTGGCCAGTAGGCAGAAGTTTTGCCTAGGGTGCTGAGAAACCTTGCACCGGCCCTGACCTTCCCTCATTGTAAGCGAAACACTTACCCTTACCCAAGGAGCGGGAACCGGAAGTGCCAACCGTAACAGGCTTCTTTCCCCGGACCTCCCCAGTGGGCTTAACCTGTTGGGTAACCTCCAACCATACCTCCACGTCTTTGAAACCCGCGGGCAAAATGGCATTACCATCCTGATTACGACGGAATTTCTCGTCGTAATCCCGCCAAGCGTAGCCCTTGGATTTCAAGTACATGTCGTGTACCAAAAACAAGTACGTAACCATGTTGGGATACTCCGCTAGACGCGATTCGGTGTAACAAGCCGTAAAAACCAACAAACCCCGCAACCACTGATGAAAATTACGGAAAGCATTCTCCCCTATGCCCCCCGCTTTCTTGGCCGCGTCAAAAGCCTGCTGCATTTCATTCGTAAGGGTGAAAATTTTGACATACTTTCCCTTCCTGATTTTTTCCCTCATCCTCTTGCGAACCCCCGAGTAACGGCCGTATTGGCGCAATGCACCATCTCAGCAAAACGAGGGGGATCAGAGGGAACCGGCACTGCCGGCGTCGCCGCCTTCCTGGATTCCTTAGCCACGCGCCGTGCAATGAGCCTAGCAAGCTTACGCGGGCGCCGAGGAGAACCTGAAGAAACGCTACTAGAAGATGTAGAAGAAGTACTAGAAGAACAGGGAGAAGGAACGGCATGCTCACCAGCGCCCGAAGAACCCGGAACTGCTTCAGTCACCTCGCCCGCCACCGGCCGGGGCGGAACGTCTTCTGCCGTCGTCATGGCCGCCGGTCTCCTCGACCTCCGACCCCTCTGTGACGAAGTCACCGATGCCCCCGGACTCGCCAGCACCTGAGCGGTGGGAACAGAAGGGACAACAGGTGCAGGAGAAACCTGCGCATCAACAGCAATGGGGGAAACAGGCGGGGGCACAACAGCCTCGCTCGATGGCGGGGTGCAAGGGGGCAGCGGCGGGAGGGGGCATCCCGCAGAGGGGAAATGACCGCCGTGGGAGAGGGCCGGCTCGACCGCCGGCGCGCAACCGCTGGTGTACGCAGGCAGCCACGTGGGCGAGGGAATGTAGCCCGTCGACCAAGGAAACCCAACCGAAATGGGGGGAACTGAGCGGGAGAGGGGGACGGGTGCCAAAACTGGGCAAATGGGGCCGGAGCGGCCGTGGAAGACCCGAGATACGGGCCCGAAAACGCTGGGGGCGGAAGTGCAACCCGAGGGTCGCCGACCAACCACATGGGCAGGACTCCAGCAGCCGAATTCGGGAAACATGTTGCAAATTGCGGCGCGGAGGAAACAGGGGGCCCCACGGAAATCGCCCAAGGTGTTGCAGGGAACGCCTGCGCAACGGGCCAGGGGAGGCCACCGGGGAACAACTGACCCTCGGTCAACCCCCCAGGCGCAGCAAAGGACAGAGGAGGGCCGGGCAAGTGGAACGCAGCCGTGACGGACGACCGCGTCGCCATCACTAGCACTGCGCCCACCAAGCCAGCAAGTGGAGCTTTGGGCCTGACAAAAGGGGGCGCAGCAGCGCGCAACGAACCCGCGGGGGAGTAGGGGCCGTGCAGAAGAGCCCCCGCTGGGGACACCCCAGCAGGGGACCCCATAACTGGTGGCGCAGACGAGGCAGCAACCCCCCTTAAAGTACTGCTGCCAACCCCAACCGCCCCATCACCCACTGTATAAGCAGGGAGAAAAGGCCCCCCCCTGCATGGGGGGGTCCAGAAAAACCATACCCGGCTAAAAACCAGACCCGGAAAAATCTGTTGCCTCATACTACCATCGGCCCCCAGCGGCAGACGCCCCCCCTCACTCCCCGCAGCGCGCCCGCGGACGCCGGGCACCACGTGGGCGCCAGCGCTGCTGGCCGGAGCCACCAGCGGGGAAGATACGGGGGATGCGCCGGAAGCCCCGAGCAGGACGAGGGAGCCGCCAGGCGAACACCGCTCGCCAGGGACGCCCGCGCCCGAGGCCCAGCAGAGACGCCACCCGTCACGGCTGGGGCAGTGCGCTCACCGGCCGGACGAGCAGCAACCACAGCGGCGTGGACCAACCTGGGGGAGGCTGCGCTCTGGGAACGGGAGCGCTGGGCACTCTTGGATTAAAATAGGCGGCGGGAGGGGGGAGCGGACCTACGGGGCCTTGGCATGCTGGCGGTGGGGGAGAAAAAAGCAGTCAAAGCAAATGGCTGGAGAAACAGGGGGGGAGGGGGTGTAAGGCAAAATTAACAATACTATTGCAAATGAAAAGCAGAACAGGAAAAACTAAACCACAAGCAGGGACGTGCAGTCAGGGGAGGTAGGAGGCAGTGCCTCCCCTGTCATTAATGAGTAAAATAATACAAAGAAGATAATTATGACACATAAGTATCTTCTTTATTATTTTACTTATCATTAATGTGTGCATAATTAGTTTAGGAGGCACCGATCGTGGTGCCTCCCGTAGTGATTGGGAAAATATATGGGACCGGGGGGCGGGCGCGGGCGGGGCCTAGCAATGGGCAGGAAAAGCCCATTGAAATTGCATGGGAAAGCGGCACCATTAGAGGTGCCGCTTTCCTACAGGGACGTGCTTTCAACCTATGAAAGCACGTCCCTGTGAGTGAGGCCACAGTGATTGGCCAGCGGATCCGTCACTGGATCCGCTGTCAATCACTGTGTGTGCATCGGTGGCGGCGGAGGTGCAGGCGGCGGGCCGAGCGGCGGAGGTGCTGGCGGTGGAGATGCGGGCGGCGGTAGCGGCGGCGGGACGCGGCAGTACGGACAGTTCTGCAGAGTTTGGCAGCGGAAGCGGTACCCATTTCAAAAATGGCGCCTCAGCATCATTTTTAAAATTCAAGATGGCCGCCACGAGCCAATCATGGCTCGCCGCGTCATCGCCCCGCCCCCTCCGCTGGTTGTTGCTCGGGAGGGGGGACCCCATTTTCATTTTTTGGGGGCCCCACTTTCCAAGGAATTCCAGCCCTGGGCTGACTGGTTTGGGGGGTGTTTAATGGCATGGCAGGGGGACCCCACACTGAGTGTCTCCCCTGCTATGGCATTACCCCCCTGGCTGGTTCTGCCTGGTGCTGGTTTTAGCGGTGTGGGGGGACTACACTTTTTTTTCCCGGGGGGGGAGGGCGGTGTTTAGCTGCAGTGCCTCCCCAGCCCCTGACCTCACCGCACGTCACTGACCACAAGGGCACTTATATGAGAAAACAAGTACTCAGCCTTCCTGGAAGTCTGAGGCACACGACTATAGATAATGGGGGTAATTCTGAGTTGTTCGCTCGCTAGCTGCTTTTAGCAGCATTGCACACGCTAAGCCGCCGCCCTCTGGGAGTGTATCTTCGCTTAGCAGAATTGCGAACGAAAGATTAGCAGAATTGCGAATAGAAATTTCTTAGCAGTTTCTGAGTAGCTCCAGACCTACTCACGGATTGCGATCAGCTCAGTCCGTTTCGTTCCTGCTTTGACGTCACAAACACGCCCTGCGTTCGGCCAGCCACTCCCGCGTTTCTCCAGACACTCCCGTGTTTTTCCCTGACACGCCTGCGTTTTTCCGCACACTCCCAGAAAACGGACAGTTTCCGCCCAGAAACACCCACTTCCTGTCAATCACACTCCGATCACTTCAACTATGAAAATTCTTCGTTCGGGTGTGAGTAAATCTACTAAGTTTTGTGTTAAAATACTTAGCGCATGCGCACTGCGTACCATGCGCATGAGCATTTTAGCCTTAATCGCTCCGTTGCGAAAATCGGCAACGAGCGAACAACTTGGAATGACCCCCTATATACTATCCTAAGACCAACCCCTAAACACCTTGACGGACAGCCCAATAATCCTATAGGAAAAATACAACCGAAAACCATAAACTACCTAGCAACTGCTTAGTCATAAACAACCAATCACAAAATTGGGTTCAGTAGCGGATCTTGCCACGGGCAAGCAGGACTTTTGCCCAGGGGGCCGCCTTCCGGAGGGCACCGCACCAGGGCAAGATCCGCTGCTGCTGTGTGACCCCCGCTGCCCGCTGTGTCCCACTGTGTCCCGCTGCCCGCTGCGTAGCGTCTAGTTTACCTTCGTGGAGAGGACCTTTGCTGTGCGGTGCGCGATGACGTCATCACGCACCGCATATCATATCAGCGGCACTACTACTGTACAGGGGGCGTAACTGGCCACGCCCCCTGTGTGAAGCCACGCCCCCTATTGCCGCCCGGGGCGCAAAAAGCCCCTGAACTGGCCCTGATTGGGCTCTTATATGGCCTCAGGCTTATGCAGCCTTCAGCTAATCTTAACATCAATCTGAAATCGATCAAAAACAAACAAAATCGACCTTTATATTTTAGTAGGAATCCTATATACAGCAGCAAGCTTGATATGTATTCAGCGTGCGGTACCTGCGGACGGGAAGCTGACTGTCCATATCCCGACAGCAAAGTGACTGCATCCTTTTGACACGATTGGATACATCATACACTTGCAAGTAGCTGTATTAATTTATCAGCATTTACACCATACTTGCCTACTTTTGAAAAAAACATTTCAGGGGATGTGAAAGTGACACCTATCAGTGCGGACGTGTACTGCTACATCTGAGAGGCGTGTCATGAAAATGACTTACTGTACATCCACATGTAAATGAGCCCCGGCGTTAGTAAGATCTACTTGTTGAAGAAAAGACTGATATTTTGTAGGATGTGTTTGTGTATTGTGTTTTACAAGAGGTTCCATATACTGTAAGTGGCAATGAGAAACTTTATTTAAAATGCATGTAGCCATAGGGATCATTGGGGGTCATTCCGAGTTGATCGCTCGCTAGCTAGTTTTTAGCAGCCACGCAAACGCTATGCCGCCGCTCACTGGGAGTGTATTTTAGCTTAGCAGAAGTGCGAACGCATGTGCAGCCGAGCTCTGCATAAACAGTTTGTGCAGTTTCTGAGTAGCTCTGAACCTACTCAGCGCTTGCGATCACTTCAGTCTATTCGTGTCCGGATTTGACGTCATACACCCGCCCAGCGAACGCCCAGCCACGCCTGCCTTTTTTCAGACACGCCTGCGTTTTTGCAAACACTCCCTGAAAACTGTCAGTTGACACCCAGAAAGTAACGCCCCCTTCCTGTCAATCTTCTTGCGGCCGTCAGTTTGAATGAAAACTTCGCTAGAACCTGTGCACAATCACAAAGAGCTTTGTACCCATACGTCATGCATGTGCATTGCGGGGCATACGGATGCACATAAATGCCGTTTTTTCACCTGATCGCTGCGCTGCGAAAATTGGCAGCAAATGATCAACTCGGAATGACCCCCATTGAGTCTTACAACCAATGCAGGGAAATGGCACTGATGACCCCATTTAAATGTGTGTATCTCTGATTTCTTTTTTTCAGGGAGATTGAGGGACCATTCAGGGAGTGAGGGAGATTGCTTCTATTTCAGGGAGTCTCCTGCAGAATGAGGGAGGGTAGGCAACTATGATTTAGAGGACTAACCCTTTGGTAAATTGTTCCATTTATGATACTGACACAATTGGATACAGTAACAAATCTGCATTTCTGCAGCGGGGAACACTGGGGTTCCACAGGGAATAACATCGGGGTGTAGAGTTGGATCTTGATCCGAGGCACCAACAGGCTAAAGCTTTGACTGTTCCCAGGATGCAATGCACCGCCTCCTCTATAGCCCCGCCTCCAGGCACAGGACCTCAGTTTGTAAGTTGTTGCCTGCAGTGCAGGCAGCTAACAGGATGGGCTGCTCAAAGCAGCCCTGAAAAGAGCTTTTTTGAAGAAGACAGAAGACTTCAAGGGACGCAGCACAGGCTGACATTCTGTGCTGTGACTCCATCACCTCCCCCAGCAGCGGTGTATACTCCCACGCCCTGGTTGCCGGGTACTTACAACGGAGGCGCTCCGGTCCCATCAGGCACACATCACCGCTGCTGCTCTCCTGGATCGCGTGGCCACACTTCAGGGAGGAGGTAAGAGGGTGCCCCAGGTGGGACCCGCTGGCAAATCGCGATCCGGTCGCGGTCCCAGGAGACGTACCCCACTATATCCACCAGGGCAAGGAACACAGGTCGGATTTACAATAAATCCATTTGCTATAGGCTCCATAGCGCCCGGTGGTGAAGTCCAGCATAGAGGATAAGGCGCTGACATGTAGCCCCCCCCCCAGGTTCCATGCAGGTGTTCCCACCCTGGAGCTGCATCTCTCTCCCTCACTCCCTGTCAGCGTTTGTGTCCATTACACAGAGCTGCGCTGATCCTGCGACTGCTGGGCACTGTCTCCTCTTTAAAGCCGCCTGTCTCATCAGCGCTGTGCATTTACAGGACACTTAAGTATTCTACGTGTCATTTTAGACAGTGTTAGTTAAGAACAAGTGCATTACTACAGGGATATTTAGTACAAGTATTATGTGATATACATCCAGTAGTTACTGTGCATTGTTATATCTGTATGCATACAGTACATATCTATATGTAGTATTACTAGTCTAGTGCAGTCTTATTGTTTAAATGTAATAATTTCTGCATTGGACCTGTGACTGTGTGTGCCTATAGCTGCTGTGTGGATTCTATTCTGTGTATCACACATATTGCTATCACTATGGGGGTCATTCCGACCCATTCGCACGCATCGGTTTATCGCTGCGGTGCGAATGGGTGCAGAATGCGCATGCGCGGTGGCCGCAGTGCGCGTGCGCAATGTTGCCCGGCGACGGGTTGCCGGGTTACATTGCGTCTGAAGATGGAAGCGGTCGCAGACCGGACCGCAAAGAAGATTGACAGGAAGAAGGTGTACCTGGGCGGATCCGGAGTGTTGGAGACCGTTTTTGGGGAGTGGGGAGGAAAATGCAGGCGTGTCCAGCAGAACGGAGGGCGGATGTCTGACGTCAGAGCTGGCTCCAGCATCGCAGAGATCGTCGCACAGGGTAAGTATGTCCAGGGCTGGTCTACTTCTGCTTCAAATTTTTTTAGCTTAGCAGGGCTGCACAAGCGATCGCACCCTGCTAAGCTAAAATACACTCCCCCATAGGCGTGGACTAGTTAAGCCGTCCATTGATTTTATTAACGGCCTCGCCGTCCACCCCCTACCCCCCCCCCCCTTTTTCTCCCCAATAACCACTCGGACAACTGAATTGCGATTTAAAAGGTCACAGCCAAATTTATTGATTGGATTAGAATTGGTACTCTATAAGTGGGTGGCGAGAAAGCAGTGCATACCCCCGGCTACAGCCTCCATATTAATTTCTCCTAGATTAAACAACGGGGCGGAACCTAAGTCCCGCCCTTGCGCAAGTTAGCTGAGCGGTACCACTTCCCCTCATTGGCATAGCACCGGTCCACCCTTAAGATGACGACCGTGTCGGCCCTTGAGGCCACGACAAATTCGCCAAGTATCTGGGGAAGTGCCGGCCAACCGACGTTGCGCTACTACAGACCGCCGAGGAGCACTGCTTGCCGTGCCTGCTGGACCTCTTTTGCCAGACCATTCCTAAAGCCAGAATTGGCCTGACGTTGCCTCCACCGGGCGCACTTAATTTCCATTCCAGTTACCTCACCCTCGCCCTGGTGATGCTGAAAACTCTGGACTGGCCTATCGGTGCCACCACCGAAATGACTAATTAAACCATTCACTACCCAACTACGAGGGCCTCTTGCCCTATCATTTGGGCGGGCGGGTGGGTGCCTTCTTGGATCCTTAATCAGCAATGAAAGAGGGAGCCTGCCTGTTCTTCCTGGTCTTTTGTACCTCCCAGGTAACTCTCCTCCCCTTTCTCCTATAGGATCCTACTGTGCTACTTGCTCTATTCCCCCCCCCCCCCCCCCTCCCCCTTTCCCTTAATCCCTGCCCCAGGCTCCTTCTTTTAAAAAACCCAGGACGCTTATTTATTCTTGGGCCTAGTTTGTCCCTCGAATTCTTTAAGCCGTCCATTGATTTTATTAACGGCCTCGCCGTCCACCCCCTACCCCCCCCCCTTTTTCTCCCCAATAACCACTCGGACAACTGAATTGCGATTTAAAAGGTCACAGCCAAATTTATTGATTGGATTAGAATTGGTACTCTATAAGTGGGTGGCGAGAAAGCAGTGCATACCCCCGGCTACAGCCTCCATATTAATTTCTCCTAGATTAAACAACGGGGCGGAACCTAAGTCCCGCCCTTGCGCAAGTTAGCTGAGCGGTACCACTTCCCCTCATTGGCATAGCACCGGTCCACCCTTAAGATGACGACCGTGTCGGCCCTTGAGGCCACGACAAATTCGCCAAGTATCTGGGGAAGTGCCGGCCAACCGACGTTGCGCTACTACAGACCGCCGAGGAGCACTGCTTGCCGCCATAGCCTGGTTCCTAGAACCCAGGCCCGCCACCCCCTGCTACCTCATGCCTTCCACTGACGCTTTCTGCTATGTCGCCCAAGAATATAGCTAAACCTTCCTCTGTCAGGTGTACTCCGTCTTGCCTGAACAGCCCCTCCTCTCCGAACCTCAACAACGGATGCCTGGCGATTGTATCGCCTTCTTCCGTTAATAGGCGGGCTACCGCTTTGTTCACCTTCCTTCTGACCCTTTCTAACCCCGGGCCCCCCTGCGCCCTTGGGACTATATCGGACCAAGTGATCCCTGTATTGGGCCACCTTCCCTTCAGCCATTGAATGTCAGCTTGTATTGCCGCAATCAGCTCGCTCCCCTTGCTTTTTCCCAGATCGTTGCCCCCTAGGTGTATTACGACCCTCCCTGGCATCCCGTGTGCCCTCTCATTCCTTAGCAACGTGTCCCGTAGCCCTTTCCATCTCAAACCCCTGATGCCTATCCATTCCACTTCTGCCCCCCACTTTTGTGCTAAATCCCCGGCTGATTTGTGTCTGCTGGCCCAGTAAATATACGAGTGGCCGACCATCCAGACTCTCCCGTCCTTCTTTTTCCCTCCTGAAAAGCAGAATTACACATGTACGTTACCCCCTGTTGTATGCGGCCTTTGCTTGCGAACTTTCACGCGACCCAAATGAAGGCGAAAACCACAAAACCTCATTTTGTTTGAGGGCAAAATTGGAAAAATTCCTTCAATCCCCCATTTTAATGGCGGGCAGCTTAAGGCCTTGGGTTTCGCGAAAGACGCCGCGCTGCTTTCTAGTCGTGCTTTTCCGTGCGTAAGTATACCTTGTACGCTCCCGACTTCCACCTGCCTAGCTTTTTGATCTCGCTTGCTGGCAACCCCTCCGCCTCCGCGCAGGTAGCCGCCCCTATCCTAAAGGAATGGGTACCGTATTGCCCCACGGGCAGCTGCAATGCCCTCAGGCCCTTCTTGAATACGCTTTGGAACTGGAATCTAGTCAGGGGTGAACCGCTATCGTGCACTAGCCACTGCGGCCAGGGCCCTTGCGGGCGTCTCCGCTCGAAATCGCTTGCCAGTGTTACCGCGCATGTGCTTTGCTCTTCCTGCCTTCCTATCGTTACCCAGCGCCCCCGGCCTAACTGATCTGTTTTTGACTTGTGTATTTTGCAGAGCACCCTATCTTTTTCCACCGCTACGTTGCCTGCCATTAGGCCCGAATCTTTTGAGCTCTTGGAGCTCGCTACCAGCTCCCCTACCCTGAAAGCTCCTAAGAATGCGAGGGAAAAAGCCAGGCGGAAAAGCCCTGTTTCGTACTCATCCGCTGCAATGCGACTCACTACTTCTATTAAGTTCTTAAGCATGGGGCGCCCTATGGGCCTGCGCGCGTCGCCTGGCGTCGCCTGCTCCCTTGCCCACCCTTTTAGCGCTTTTGATAACAGAAATGACTTTGTTGGGTCCTCCTCCCCTCTAAGCTTTGCGACGTACGCTATCCCTGCGAGTGTTGCGGACATTGCTGCCTTAGATCTCCCCTGGCTATACCCCTGCCACACGTACTCCAACAGTTCCTCGCGAGCGTTCTTACCCGCCTCTCCTTTTCCTATCCTGAACGCCTGCCATTCGCTGAAAGCCGCCTCGTACGTCCTCAGCGTCCGCGGTGCCACTGCCTTTCTTGCTAGCCTTGCTAGCCCGGCTTGATAATCTGCCAGATATAATCAGGACAGTGTAAACCTTCCGACCTGGCTTGTGGTGCGAGCGCCCTGAATCTATCCCACTGGAACCTGGAAAGTGCATCCGCAATCTCATTTTCCACCCCCGGGACGTGGCGCGCTATGAAGTCTATGTTCTTTTGCAAGCAGCGCAGCACTAGGTGCCTCAGTAGCCTGAGCGCTTGCGGCGATTCCGCTTTCTGGTTGCTTATCGCCTGTACCACCCCTAAGTTATCGCACCAGAATACTATGCTTTTGTTCGCCAACCTGTCTGCCCATAACTCCACCGCTACTACTATGGGGAAGAGCTCCCGCAGCAACATATTTTTTGTCCACCCGGCCTCACGCCATGCCTCCGGCCAAGGCTGCGCGCACCATTCCCCTGCCAAGTAAGCCCCAAAGCCAACTGCCCCAGAGGCGTCGGTGTACAATTGTAGCCCTGTGCTGTGCACCGGCTCGGGCAGCCATACTCGTACCCCATTGAACTCCTTTAGGAATTCCAACCATACCCGCATGTCCTGCCTCAGCTCGCTTGATATGCGTATCTTATAACGCGCCTTCCTGACCCCGCAGGTCGCCCTCTCTAACCTGCGACAAAACACTTTGCCCATGGGAATGACCCTGCATGCAAAATTCAACAATCCTAACAACGACTGCATCTGTTTTAGCGTGACTTTTTCCGCCCCTGCGCATTCCTGCAGCCTGCCCCTCAGTTTTTCTATCTTCTCAACCGGTAGTCTGCACAGGCCAAGCTCCGTGTCAATCTCTATGCCTAGAAATGTTAGCCTTGGTGTGGGCCCTTCCGTCTTCTCTGCTGCTATCGGGACCCCTAGCTGCCTGAACAGCGCCTGCGTCGAGAATAACAGCTCCTTGCATTCCTTGCTGCCCTTAGGGCCCATTAGCAGGAAGTCGTCTAAGTAATGCGTTACCCCGTTCGCGCCTGTCCCTGCCTTCACGCACCATTCTAGGAATGAGCTGAACCTCTCGAAGAAAACGCATGAGATAGAGCAACCCATTGGTAGGCATTTGTCTATGTAGTATTGTTCGCCTAGCTTAAAACCCATGTACCTGAAGGAATTTGGGTGGAGTGGTAGCAGGCGAAACGCGGACTCGATATCAACTTTTGCCAGCAACGCCCCTTCGCCGCAACCCTGCACCATGGCTAGCGCCTGCTCGAACGATTGGTATGATACGCTACACGCCTGGGGGTCTAGGGCATCGTTTATTGATTCGCCCTCTGGAAAAGATAGGTGCTGTATCAACCGGAACTTTCCTGCCTCTTTCTTAGGGACGACCCCTAGCGGTGAAACGCACAGCCCTTCTAGGGGCGGCGAGGGGAATGGTCCAGCCATGCGCCCCAACTGTATTTCCCCGTCTATTTTGGCCCTGACCACCTCCGGGAAATCTCTTGCTGACTTTAAATTCCTCTTTGCTACTGCTGACACTGGCCTCTCTAGTGGTAACTTGAAACCCTCCCTGAACCCCTTTTCCAAGAAGGCCGCCTCCCCTCTTAGCGGGTAGCGGCCTAGCCAACGCTGTAGCGGTTCAGTATTTATTGGGGAGGGCGCCTTGCTTATCCCCCCCTTTACCTTGGGCGCGACTGCAGTCTTTGGCTGAATGATTTGCGTTGCAGCGCATGCATGTGTGCTTGTAACGGCAACCCGCTCCCCTGCTGCATGTGTGGGAATTAAACGCGTAGCATTTCCCTTTTGTTGCGGCGCTACCGCCTGCTTTTGGCAGAAAGGGCTGCCTGCGCTCTGCCGGTTGTGTCGCCTGATTTGTGACTTCCAGCCAAACCTCTACGTCTTTTACCCCAAAACTAATGACCTTCAACCCTTCTTGCTTTTCTCTAAATTTTTCGTCATATTGCCTCCAAACCCCCGTTCTGGCCGTCATGTACATGGTATGTATCATGTGCATGTAACGGAGGATGTTCAAGGCCTCGGCCGGCCTTGTTTCAATGTAGCATGCTGCGAAAACATACATACCCTCCGTCCAATGCGCGTAATCTCTTCGCGCCTCCTCTTCCCTTGCGCCCGCTGCCTTAGCCGCCTTTAGACCGCGCTTCGCTTCCTCCGTCATTGCGAAGACGTCCACGAACTTTCCCTTACGTATACCATCCTTTACCTTTGGCCTAACCCCCCTCAATATTGCTGTATTAGCGCAGTGCACCATACTCTCCTGCGAATCTGGCCCTGCGTCCCCCTTCTTCCCCGCCTCCCTGCTGCGCTTCTTGCTACTCCTTTTGCGTTTAAAATATTTTCTGAACTGTCGCCGCCTTTCGGCGGAGCTAGATGAGTCGCTCGAGTCAGTGTATGATTCGCTACTGCTAGAAAAAGACTTTCGCTCACCTGTTCCTGAAGCCTCGGGTGTCCGATTGACCATCTCTGCCGCTCCGTTCTGTCCCTCGTCGCGCAGCGCGCCCGCCGGGACTTGATCTGATGGTGGCCCTGGTGCCGGCTGTCTATCTTCTATGGAGGCTGGAACCTGTAACCTCACAGAGGATATGTGTAACGTATCTGCCGGTTGCGGCCGAGGCTGCTCCACTGGGTGCCGCTGCTGCCCCTCTAGCGGCTGGAGGGCCTGCGCCCTACTGCTCTGTCCGCGGTCTCCTGACCCCAACCTTCCGCTGCTCCCTGTCCCCATTGCCTGACCCGGATGCTGTTGCGGGCCGCTGTCTAAGGTGAGGGGCAGCCCGCATGACTGGAGGGGGGTTGCCCTGTGGAGGGCTCCTCCCGGGTGTGTGTAATGGCTTGCTGCTGCGGGCTGCGACGGGGGTGGGTACCATGGGGTTTGGGCGCTGGTGGGCCAGCCGCTCGCCCATTGCGGGTAATGGGCCGGGGGAGGGTGCAGCCCTGCCTGCCACCAGGGGGGGGGGAGCGATGTGTGCTGTTGCCCCCACCCCATATGCTGCACCGGTGCGTATTGCGGCTGGCTGCACGCCGCTTGTTCTGGCAGTGCGTGCGGTGTGAGGGAGCTCCGCACCAATATTGGTGGGTACGTGTGGCTCATGTGCAGCGCCGTTGGGGGTGTATGCCATGGCTCCGGCGGTGGGGCCTGTCCCGCCGGAGGCGTGCTATGCGGCTGCTGTGCATGCCCCATCATGTGCGGGTGCATGCTGTTAATGCCTTGGGATGCGGGGGGGTTACATGTGGGCTCCGGCGGTGGTGCCTGCCCCTGGTTTGCACGTCCCAACGTGTATGGGTACGTGCTATACATGTCCAGGGATGCGGGGGGTGTACATGCGGGCTCCGGCGGTGGGGCATGTCCCTCCGGAGCCGCAATCTGCTGCTGCCGCCTATTGTCTGTGCGCCCCCTCATTTGTGGGTACGCGCCGGTGCCTAGGGCTGCGGGGGGGGGATTCTGTGTGTGCTCCGGCGGTGGGGCCTGCACCGCCGAAGCCGGGGTTTCAGGCTGCCGCTGCTGCAGAGCGGCGCCGAGCGTGACGCGTTCGCTCGGCGCCGGAAGGGGAGGGGCTTGCGTGCCGAGCGACGGGATGTGCTGTATCACATCCCGCGCCGGGCTGTGCGTTGGCTCGCCGGAGCCTGCCTCGAGGCCGCCGCGCGCCAGCCAGGTATGGAGGGGGGAAGCGGGTGGGGGTCTCGCCGACCCCGGCCGGGTCCCGTGGCCGCGTGCAGTACCGCCCGCTGCCGCGGACTTCGGTGCGTCTGCTTGTATGAGACGCTGGGGGGGGGCTGCATTCCTCTTAGGCCTGGGCATGCTGTTTGTGCAGCGATGGGTCTTAAATGACTTGGGCTAACTGTGTATGGATGCTTGAATGGGGACTGCAGTATGTGTATATACCTGCAGTTTGGGAGAGGGGGAGCGCAGGGGGGTTAGTAATGTAAATTGTACTTATGCCTTCCTTTGATTCCAGGAGCTGTGATGGTGGGTGCCTTCTTGGATCCTTAATCAGCAATGAAAGAGGGAGCCTGCCTGTTCTTCCTGGTCTTTTGTACCTCCCAGGTAACTCTCCTCCCCTTTCTCCTATAGGATCCTACTGTGCTACTTGCTCTATTCCCCCCCCCCCCCCCCCCTCCCCCTTTCCCTTAATCCCTGCCCCAGGCTCCTTCTTTTAAAAAACCCAGGACGCTTATTTATTCTTGGGCCTAGTTTGTCCCTCGAATTCTTTGATCGCAGCAGCAGCAGCAGCAAAAAGTTGCTGGCTGCGATCAACTCGGAATGACCACATATATTCTGTACCCTGGGGAACTAAGTGCATCAGGGTCTCATATACCATATAGTGTTCCACAGGATATACTGTTTTGTATTTTTCACTGTGTGTTTCAGTCACCTCATACCGCTTAAATCCTCTGTGCTCTGCATTTATGGTCACATAACACAGGGTTTTTTTTGTCAGGTATTGTGGTTGTCTGGCTATATTGTACTGATACGCCCTAAGGCTACATTCCCAATAATGTCTGCCTCACAGGGCAGGAAATCCGCACTCCTGCCTCATGCAGTGCTGGCGCCACGGATTTACCTGAGTAAATGATTTCTGCTGAGGGTTCAGGTACTGGGTATTTTGCCCCCCCCCCCCCTAGTCAGCCCACAGCCCCTGTGGCAGATCCACCTTGGGCTGCATTTTCAAATACAGTATGCTAACTATGCTTGTAACAAGACTTATACCCCCTGTGGGACCTCCTGTGCCATTACAGCCACGTATTGTCCCTGTAGTTAATCCACCATGGGCAGATACTCTGTCAACCCAGTTACAGCAATTAAATCAGTTCTTGGTTAAACAAAAACCTAAACCTCACCCTACTGGGACCAAAGGGTAATCTAAGCGGGCCATGACTTCCTCACAATCCACTAATATTTCGGATGATTCTTCTGATTCAGATGGGGAATATACTGATCCATCAGATGCTGATACTGCTGCTTCTGATGAAGATTCTACAACACAGGTTGATGTTCCTGACCTAGTGGAGGCTATCAAGCTGCTTCTTCAGATTTATGATGAGATTGACCCTCCTGATACGTCTAAGAAACCTGATAAGTTATTAAATTAGTCTTACCACATTCTGACCATTTAATTGTCATACGTCAGGAATCCTGGTCTTTTCCAGGAAATTAATTTTCCCTGTCTAAAAAGATGCTGGCTCGTTTTCCTACCTCTGTGGAGTTGAGTAACAAGTGGGAAACCCCGCCACCAGTGGACTCACATGTAGCCCGTCTTGTGGTGTCATCTACTCTGCCTGTCACCACCGTCACCTCTTTGAAAGAGCCGACGAATAAGCATGTGGAGGGATGCTTGAAGTCTATTTACACTCTTACAGGTGCTGTACATAGACCCACTATGGCAGCATCTTGGACTGCAAAAGTCCTTGAAGCATGGGTTCAAGCAATTGAGGAAGAGCTACCACTGAATTTTTCTGACACTGCCAGACAATATCTGCCCTATATTACCACAGCCTCCCACTCTGATACAAGCGTTATGGCGGCCAAGGCATCTACTATGTCTATCCTGGCTCTCCGGATTCTGTTGTTATGGTCCTGGTCGGTGGACCTGGACTCTAAGTAGACCTTGGAGGTACTCCCTTTTAAGGGAGTTATACTATTTGGAGATGATCTGAACAAAATTGTGACCGACTTGGCGTCGGCCAAGACTCTGTTTCTCCCAAGTACCAATCCTTCGGTTCCGAAGGCTAAGAGTACTACTTTTCGTTCCTTTCTACCTCCAGGTAAAGCAAAGGGTCAGGCGTACCTGAAACAGGCTCGCACTTCCGAGTACTCTAAGCCCAAACCTAAACGTTCTTGGGCCCGTCAGCCTGCTTCCAAACCGGACAAGCCTGGGTGGGAGGCCGACTTCTGCAGTTCGCCCAGGTATGGTTAAAGACCACTTCAGATGCCTGGGTGCTGGAAGTGGTCTCTCATGGGTACGCAATCTCTTTCAAGAGATGTCCCCCTCACCAGTTTTGCTCAACGGTTATCCCTTCGGATCTGTTAAAAGCACAAACTCTACATTTGGTTCTCCAATCCTTCCAGGACACAGGAGTGATAGTGCCGGTGCCTCTGTCTCAGAGAGGCAGGGGATACTATTCGACGCTGTTTCTAGTTCCGAAGCCGAATGGATCCTCCTGACCTACAGTATACTCAACCTCAAATCTTTGAACAAATTTGTGAGGGTGTCCGAATTCCGTATGGAAACTCTGCACTCTATTGCACTGGCTATGGAACCCAAGGATCATATGGTATCCCTGGATATACAGGATGCTTACCTACACATACTGTACCTATTGCCATGTCGCATCAGCAATATCTTCAGTTTGCTATTGGCAACCTTCATTATCAGTTCCAAGCCTTGCCTTTCGGACTGACCACGGCTCCTCGGATCTTCACCAAGGTCATGGCGGTCGTAACGGCCCTTCTCCGCCATCAGGGTATCAGGATCCTGCCGTATCTGGACGACTTGTTGATCCTGGCGAACTCCCCAGAGGTTCTCCTCCGTCATCTGGAACTGACGGTCCAATTCCTGCAAGCCCACGGGTGGCTCATCAACTGGAAGAAAGCCTCACTGGTCCCTGCTCGGAGCATGGTGCACCTGGGGGCATTACTGGACACACACAACCAACAGTTGTTCTTGTCTCCAGAGAAGGTCCTGAAATTTCAGGACAGAATCAGATACGTCCTCTCTCGCCAAAGAGTGTCGATACACTCGGCGATGCAAGCACTAGGCCTCATGGTGTCGGCTTTCGTCATGGTAGAGTACGCTCAATTTCATTCCCACCTTCTGCAGGGGTTAATCCTTTCCAAGTGGGATGACCTGCCTCACCGGATCAGGTCTCAAATGTTCTCCTTGACTCCGGAGGTTTGTCTGTCACTGAGTTGGTGCCTACAGGACTAATAATTCAGCAGGGGTCATCCCTCCTGGATCTCCAACTGGGTCCTCCTAATGACGGATGCCAGTCTGTGGGGTTGGGGTGAGGTGTTGGAGCAACACTCTCTCCAGGGTCGGTGGACCAGGACGGAATGTCTCCTCCCGATAAACATTCTGGAATTGCAGGCAGTGTTCAATGCGTTGACACTGGACCTGCCTTTCGTACAGAACAGGCCTGTTCAAGTACAATCAGACAACGCCACCACGGTGGCATACATAAATCATCAAGGCGGCTCTCAAAGCCTCCTGGCAATGATGGAAGTGTCAAAAATTCTTCGATGGGTGGAACGACATCTGCCAGCAATAACTGCAGTGTTCATTCCAGGGGTCCACAACTGGGAAGCGGACTTCCTCAGTCGTCAGGACATACACGCCGGGGAGTGGAGTCTTCATTCGAAGGTCTTCCAACTCCTTGTGGACAAGTGGGGTCTACCAGATGTAGACCTGATGGCGTCTCAACACAATCACAAGGTTCCGGTCTTCAGAGCAAGGACAAGGGATCCTCAAGCAGCGTTCGTGGGCACACTGGCATTTCCATGGAACTTTCGGCTGCCATACGTGTTCCCTCCAGTGTCACTCCTGCCCAGGGTGATAAGGTAGTTCAAGCAAGAAGGAGGAATACTGCTTCCAGTCGCTCCAGCGTGGCCCGGACGGCATTGGTTCTCAGACCTACAGGGTCTCTTGATCAAGCATCCTCTTCTACTTCCTCAGACCTCCTCAGACTTCCTCAGACCTCAGACCTCCTCTTTCAGGGCCCTTGTGTTTACCAGGACCTGGCAAGACTGGCTTTGACGGCGTGGCTCTTGAAGCTTTACTCCTGAAGGCCAAAGGATTTTCTGATGTGGTTATTTAAACTATGTTGAGGGCCAGCAAACCGGCTTCTGCACGGATTTATTATAGGGTCTGGAATTCTTACTTCACCTGGTGTGCTGCTAAGAATTATGATGCATACAAGTTTAGTACTTCCAGACTTCTGGCTTTTTTGTAACAAGGCTTGGATTTAGGACTTTGCCTGGCCTCCCTCAAGGTTCACATTTCTGCCTTGTCGGTGTGGTTTCAACGAAAAATTGTATCTATTTGACGTTCATACATTCACTCAGGGCATACTACGGATTCAGCCTCCCTATGTCCCTCCTGTGTCTCCATCGGATCTGTCTGTTGTTCTTACTGCCCTTCAAGAGTCTCCATTTGAACCTCTTGAGTCTGTGGACCTTAAATGCCTTACGCTTAAGGTCTTTTTTCTGTTGGCTATTGCCTCTGCTAGGAGGGTGTCAGACAGGTGCTTTGTCCTGTCGTCCACCCTTTCTGATTTTTCACCGTGACCAGGCAGTTATTAGAACTTGCCCTGGTTATCTGCCTAAGGTGGTGTCATCTTTCCACCTTAACCAAGAGATTGTGGTTCTGGCCTTTATCTCTCCTGGTTTGTCCTCCACAGAGCGGCCTTTGGATGTGGTACGGGCTCTCCGTATATATGTAGAAAAAACTGCCTCTATCAGGAGGTCAGATTCTTTTTTTGGGAATTTTTGGTTTTCACAAACATGTCTGGCCTGCGAATAAGCATACCTTGGTCAGATGGATTAGAATGGTGATTGCACAAGCTCCTGCTGCTATCAAGGCCCATTCTACTCAGTCTGTTGGACCTTCTTGGGCGGCCCACCGTGGCGCATCCGCTGAACAATTGTGCAAGGCGGCTACATGGTCCTCAGTGAACAGGTTCATCAGGTTCTATGCCTTCGATACTGCCACTTCCCAGGATGCTTCCTTTGGACGCCGGGTTCTTGTGCCCGCTACAGTGCGTCCCCTCCCATAAGGAACTGCTTTAGGACATCCCAGTGTTATTCCCTGTGGAATACCAGTGTACCCCGTGGCTGAAAAGGAGATTTATGGTAAGACTTACCATTGTTAAATCTCTTTCTGCAAGGTACACTGGTTTCCACAGGATTCAGACTGGGTCGCTGTTATTTTAGCTGTTTTTCGAAAAAATCCAGATCCAAAACCAAAACCCAGAAGGGTGGTGTTGGCAAAACCAATCCAGATCCAAAACACGAAAGAGATCCAGATCCAAAACCAAAACACAAAACCCGAAAAATGGCCCGGTGCACACCCCTACATACAAAAGAGCAGCTGGAGAGGCAGTATCAGTGGGAGATATCTGGGATAAGTAACTGAGGAGAGAGACAGTAGATTAGGGGTGGGCAATTATTTCAGCTGGGGGGCCGCTTAACACTTCCAGCGAATATTCGAGGGCCACACACACACAAAATACACAAAAAAATCCCCTTTTTACACATTTCAGCAGACAGCGTCACTCTTTTTACACATTACGGCATACAGCGTCCCCCTTTTTACACATTACGGCAGACAGCATCCCCTTTTTGCACATTATGGCAGACAGCGTCCCCTTATTACACATTACGGCAGACAGCGTCCCCGTTTTACACATTACGGCAGACAGCGTCCCCCTTTTTACACATTACGGCAGAAAGCGTCCCCTTTTTTACACATTACGGCAGACAGCGTCCCCTTTTTTACACATTACGGCAGACAGCGTCCCCCTTATTACACATTACGGCAAACAGCGTCCCCCTTTTTACACATTACGGCAGACAGCGTGCCCTTTTTTACACATTACGGCAGACAGCGTGCCTTTTTTTACACATTACGGCAGACAGCGTGCCTTTTTTTTACACATTACGGCAGACAGCGTGCCCTTTTTTACACATTACGGCAGACAGCGTCCCCTTTTTACACATTACGGCAGACAGCTCCCCCGTTTTTACACATTACGGCAGACAGGAAAGAAAGAAAGAAAGAAAGAAAGAAAGAAAGAAAGAAAGAAAGAAAGAAAGAATTATACTTACTCTCTCCGCTGACTCAGGCTCCTCGGTGCAGCTTCTGCAGAGATCCCGGGCAAGGAGGGAAGGGGAGGAGGGAGCCGCAGCAGCGCTTTGTAATTGGTGGAGGCGCTGCTGCTGCTGTCCCTCTGCTTCACCATAGGCTGTTCTCCACCGCTGCGAATGCTGGGATACGCTTTCCAGCATTTACAGCGGCGGAGGGCAGCCTATGGTGAAGCAGAGGGACAGCAGCAGCAGCGCCTCCACCAATTACACAGTGCTGCTGCGGCTCCCCCTCCCTCCTCCTTCTCCCCAGTGCGCTCTTCTCCTCAGTCACTGACCGCCGCCAGGGCTGGCAACAGAAATATTGGGGCCCGATACACTGATATCTCTGGGGGCCCCCCTTATCATACCCCCCCTTACCCCTGATCCCCAACCTTAGCGGTAAGCACACCCCACCATCACACACAGCAGCCATCCTACACAACCCCCGTCTTCCAAACTCACAGCAGAGGCCAACATTACCTCCCCCTCCAGTACAGAGCAGTGGCTGGAGTCACAATCACAATACACCCCCCTTCCTCTCCCCCACAGCACACAACAGGCAGCATCCAGCACCCCAATCCATCATCCCTCCAGTACATAACAGTGGCCAAAGAGATACCCCCTGTCAGTATAGCTGCAGCCAGAGAGACCCCCCACCCACTGCATTTGACAGCCCCCTCTCTCACTCCATATACAACAGCCAGCATCCGACACCCCCTCCCCCACTCCACACACAGCAGCCGGTATCCGACACCCCCCTATACACACAGCAGCCGGCATCCAACACCCCCCTATACACACAGCAGCCGGCATCCAACACCCCCCTATACACACAGCAGCCGGCATCCAACACCCCCTCCACACACTGACCTGAGGCTGAGCTCTCAGCTGGGGGAAGTGAGGGGCGACCACGAGCCTGATCTATACAATTTTTTCAATCTATGCCTTGCTGCTGCCGCTGCTGTACCTTGGCATACCTCCC
This sequence comes from Pseudophryne corroboree, assembly GCF_028390025.1. Classification (NCBI taxonomy): domain Eukaryota; kingdom Metazoa; phylum Chordata; class Amphibia; order Anura; family Myobatrachidae; genus Pseudophryne; species Pseudophryne corroboree. The sequence goes on along the minus strand of NC_086445.1, from coordinate 10,288,792 downwards.
AACATGATCCTCTCCAGGAGGGACACAATGCTCTGCTCCTGGACTTCCCTCTTAAATTATGATTGGCATCACCTGTGCTGAAACACCTTTCTTATCCATGAACCTGTTCAAAAACAGGTGCCGGCAATTATAAATGAAGAGAAAAGTCCAGAAGCAGAGCATTGTGTCCCTCCTGGAGAGGGTCATGTTGGGAGGTATGCCTTGGCGCTTGGGGCCTGGCCGCCGCTCCTGCTCACTGCCTGTTCCCCCGTGCCGCCCAGCGCATAACAGAGGAAATCCCGGTCAGCTGACCCTGTGACGTGACCGGGATTTCCTCAGCGGCGCTGCGTCTGGGAGCAGGGTAGCGCAATGACAAGCGGCTCTGCCTGTCGGGCCGCGTGTCATTGCACTCTGATGGGGCACAGCGGGCCAGGCAGGATCGGCCCGCGGGCCGCATGTTGCCCACCCCTACAGTAGATGAAGGGGACAGCAGACTGCAGGAGACATGAGAGCGCGGCTATACAGCATTCATCAGAGAGACATCTGGTGTTTAGTCAGGAGTCGGTGGAGGAGGATCATGGTTGGGATGATCCAGAGGCAGGAAAGCACGGCTGATACCCCAGCCATAGGGACTTTAGATGAGGACCACACTGGAGTTCCAGAGGACACCAGAGACAGGATGAGATTTCAGGGTCCAGAAGGTAGAAGACCCCATAGGGTGGTAGAGCAGAGCCACACAATGATATTGGATGGTAGTATTGCTGCATCACAGCGCTGTGGTCATTGGTCTAGCTCTGACTGTCTGTGGTGCTTCTATATCCCTCTGCGTCAGAGATGGGGTCACTATGGATGAGAGAACGTACTGTATGTGTGTGTGTGTGTGTGTGTGTGTGTGTGTGTGTGTGTGTGTGTGTGTGTGATGGGGAATTCATGCTGTAATCTCCAACGGGGCAGGAGCTGAGGTGACTGATTCTCTGTACAGCGCTCTGCAATTGTTGCCGCTATACAACATACACAATCATTCAAATAAAACTATTTTACAGATCTTATAAAAACAAAGATTTCCTTTATGTATCTTTTCTAGCTCTGTAAAGTGAAATATCTGATAATAAAAGTGATGACGCTCACAGGGTGAGAGAGAATTCTGATTTGTGGCGGTGGAAGCGCCATGCTGGCCCTTTATTCTAGCGAGCTCCCTGCGCCAGACCGTGTCCATTCACGCTGTGCGTCCCCTAGAGAGATCACAATCAACATTTCTTAATGAAATCTGTCTGCCCGGGAAAGAGAATTGGAAAATCAAAAGATTTCCTTTCCTCCCATTTAAATGCAAATCTATTCTGCAAAAGTCAGGCGAGGAGAGAATGTCAGCAAGCGGGGATATTGGTTTCCAGAAGACAATTAGTGCAGGAGAAGGCAACACATGGATGAGCACACACTCCGGCAGGCGTCTATCTTTCCATGGCGCAAATCATTTCCTGTTCACACAGCAGATATTCCAGTATAACGCCACTCTACCAACTCTCCGAGGCACAGGCTATATATACTGTGTGTGGGACAAATATACAATGAATCTATAACTTCAATTTGTCCACAAATTCCAACAGAAATATATGCCATATACTGTATATACTATGTGCATTTTATATATATATATATATATATATATATATATATATATATATCATCGTTTGTTAAGCTGACCAGCCCCTTCCCTGCCTTTCCCTATTGCTCAGTCCCTTCCCTGTCATTTCCTATTGCTCAGCCCCTTCCCTGCCATTCTCTATTGCTCAGTCCCTTCCCTGCCATTCCCTATTGCTCAGTCCCTTCCCGGCCATTCCCTATTGCTCAGTCCCTTCCCTGCCATTCCCGATTGCTCAGTCCCTTCCCTGCCATTCCCGATTGCTCAGCCCCTTCCCTGCCATTCCCTATTGCTCAGCCCCTTCCCTGCCATTCCCTATTGCTCAGCCCCTTCCCTGCCATTCCCTATTGCTCAGCCTCATCCCTGCCATTCCCTATTGCTCAGCCCCTTCCCTGCCATTCACTATTGCTCAGTCCCTTCCCTGCCATTCACTATTGCTCAGCCCCTTCCCTGCCATTCCCTATTGCTCAGTCCCTTCCCTGCCATTCCCTATTGCTCAGTCCCTTCCCTGCCATTCCCTATTGCTCAGCCCCTTCCCTGCCATTCCCTATTGCACAATCCCTTTCCTGCCATTCCCTATTTCTCAGTCCCTTCCCTGCCATTCCCTATTGCTCAGCCCCTTCCCTGCCATTCCCTATTGCTCAGTCCATTCCCAGCCATTCCCTATTGCTCAGCCCCTTCCCTGCCATTACCTATTGCTCAGCCCCTTCCCTGCCATTCCCTATTGCTCAGCCCCTTCCCTGCCATTCCCTATTGCTCAGCCCCTTCCCTGCCATTCCCTATTGCTCAGCCCCTTCCCTGCCATTCCCTATTGCTCAGCCTCATCCCTGCCATTCCCTATTGCTCAGCCCCTTCCCTGCCATTCACTATTGCTCAGTCCCTTCCCTGCCATTCACTATTGCTCAGCCCCTTCCCTGCCATTCCCTATTGCTCAGTCCCTTCCCTGCCATTCCCTATTGCTCAGTCCCTTCCCTGCCATTCCCTATTGCTCAGCCCCTTCGTTGCCATTCCCTATTGCACAATCCCTTTCCTGCCATTCCCTATTTCTCAGTCCCTTCCCTGCCATTCCCTATTGCTCAGCCCCTTCCCTGCCATTCCCTATTGCTCAGTCAATTCCCAGCCATTCCCTATTGCTCAGCCCCTTCCCTGCCATTACCTATTGCTCAGCCCCTTCCTTGCCATTCCCTATTGCTCAGCTCCTTCCCTGCCATTCCCTATTGCTCAGTCTCTTCCCTGGCATTCCCTATTGCTCAGCCCCTTCCCTGCCATTCCCTATTGCTCAGTCCCTTCCCTGCCATTCCCTATTGCTCAGTCCCTTCCCGGCCATTCCCTATTGCTCAGTCCCTTCCCTGCCATTCCCTATTGCTCAGTCTCTTCCCTGGCATTCCCTATTGCTCAGCCCCTTCCCTGCCAATACCTATTGCTCAGTCCCTTCCCTGCCATTCCCTATTGCTCAGTCCCTTCCCGGCCATTCCCTATTGGTCAGCCCCTTCACGGCCATTCCCTATTTGTCAGCCCCTTCCGGGCCATTCCCTATTGCTCAGTCCCTTCCCTTCCATTCCCTATTGCTCAGCCCCTTCCCTGCCATTCCCTATTGCTCAGTCCCTTCCCTGGCATTCCCTATTACTCAGCCCCTTCCCTGCCATTCCCTATTGCTCAGCCCCTTCCCTGCCATTCCCTATTGCCTAGTCCCTTCCCTGCCATTCCCTATTGCTCAGTCCCTTCCCTGCCATTCCCTATTGCTCAGTTCCTTCCCTACAATTCCATATTGGTCAGCCCCTTCCCTGTCATTCCCTATTGCCCAGTCCCTTCCCTGCCCTTCCCTATTGGTCAGCCCCTACCCTGCCATTCCCTATTGCTCAGTCCCTTCCCTGCCATTCCCTATTGCCCAGTCCCTTCCCTGCCCTTCCCTATTGCTCAGCCCCTTCCCTGCCATTCCCTATTGCTCAGTCCCTTCCCGGCCATTCCCTATTGCTCAGTCCCTTCCCGGCCATTCCCTATTGCTCAGTATCTTCCCGGCCATTCCCTATTGCTCAGTCCCTTCCCTGCCATTCCCTATTGCTCAGTCCCTTCCATGCCATTCCCTATTGCTCAGTCCCTTCCCTGCCATTCCCTATTGCTCAGTCCCTTCCCTGCCATTCCCTATTGCTCAGCCCCTTCCCTGCCATTCCCTATTGCTCAGCCCCTTCCCTGCCATTCCCTATTGCTCAGCCCCTTCCCTGCCATTCCCTATTGCTCAGCCTCATCCCTGCCATTCCCTATTGCTCAGCCCCTTCCCTGCCATTCACTATTGCTCAGTCCCTTCCCTGCCATTCACTATTGCTCAGCCCCTTCCCTGCCATTCCCTATTGCTCAGTCCCTTCCCTGCCATTCCCTATTGCTCAGTCCCTTCCCTGCCATTCCCTATTGCTCAGCCCCTTCCCTGCCATTCCCTATTGCACAATCCCTTTCCTGCCATTCCCTATTTCTCAGTCCCTTCCCTGCCATTCCCTATTGCTCAGCCCCTTCCCTGCCATTCCCTATTGCTCAGTCCATTCCCAGCCATTCCCTATTGCTCAGCCCCTTCCCTGCCATTACCTATTGCTCAGCCCCTTCCCTGCCATTCCCTATTGCTCAGCCCCTTCCCTGCCATTCCCTATTGCTCAGCCCCTTCCCTGCCATTCCCTATTGCTCAGCCCCTTCCCTGCCATTCCCTATTGCTCAGCCTCATCCCTGCCATTCCCTATTGCTCAGCCCCTTCCCTGCCATTCACTATTGCTCAGTCCCTTCCCTGCCATTCACTATTGCTCAGCCCCTTCCCTGCCATTCCCTATTGCTCAGTCCCTTCCCTGCCATTCCCTATTGCTCAGTCCCTTCCCTGCCATTCCCTATTGCTCAGCCCCTTCGTTGCCATTCCCTATTGCACAATCCCTTTCCTGCCATTCCCTATTTCTCAGTCCCTTCCCTGCCATTCTCTATTGCTCAGCCCCTTCCCTGCCATTCCCTATTGCTCAGTCAATTCCCAGCCATTCCCTATTGCTCAGCCCCTTCCCTGCCATTACCTATTGCTCAGCCCCTTCCTTGCCATTCCCTATTGCTCAGCTCCTTCCCTGCCATTCCCTATTGCTCAGTCTCTTCCCTGGCATTCCCTATTGCTCAGCCCCTTCCCAGCCATTCCCTATTGCTCAGTCCCTTCCCTGCCATTCCCTATTGCTCAGTCCCTTCCCGGCCATTCCCTATTGCTCAGTCCCTTCCCTGCCATTCCCTATTGCTCAGTCTCTTCCCTGGCATTCCCTATTGCTCAGCCCCTTCCCTGCCAATACCTATTGCTCAGTCCCTTCCCTGCCATTCCCTATTGCTCAGTCCCTTCCCGGCCATTCCCTATTGGTCAGCCCCTTCACGGCCATTCCCTATTTGTCAGCCCCTTCCGGGCCATTCCCTATTGCTCAGTCCCTTCCCTTCCATTCCCTATTGCTCAGCCCCTTCCCTGCCATTCCCTATTGCTCAGTCCCTTCCCTGACATTCCCTATTACTCAGCCCCTTCCCTGCCATTCCCTATTGCTCAGCCCCTTCCCTGCCATTCCCTATTGCCTAGTCCCTTCCCTGCCATTCCCTATTGCTCAGTCCCTTCCCTGCCATTCCCTATTGCTCAGTTCCTTCCCTACAATTCCATATTGGTCAGCCCCTTCCCTGTCATTCCCTATTGCCCAGTCCCTTCCCTGCCCTTCCCTATTGGTCAGCCCCTACCCTGCCATTCCCTATTGCTCAGTCCCTTCCCTGCCATTCCCTATTGCCCAGTCCCTTCCCTGCCCTTCCCTATTGCTCAGCCCCTTCCCTGCCATTCCCTATTGCTCAGTCCCTTCCCGGCCATTCCCTATTGCTCAGTCCCTTCCCGGCCATTCCCTATTGCTCAGTATCTTCCCGGCCATTCCCTATTGCTCAGTCCCTTCCCTGCCATTCCCTATTGCTCAGTCCCTTCCATGCCATTCCCTATTGCTCAGTCCCTTCCCTGCCATTCCCTATTGCTCAGCCCCTTCCCTGCCATTCCCTATTGCTCAGCCCCTTCCCTGCCATTCCCTATTGCTCAGTCCCTTCCCTGACATTCCCTATTGCTCAGTCTCTTCCCTGCCATTCCCTATTGCTTAGCCCCTTCCCTGCCATTCCCTATTGCTCAGTCCCTTCCCTGCCATTCCCTATTGCTCAGTCCCTTCCCTGCCATTCCCTATTGCTCAGCCCCTTCCCTGCCATTCCCTATTGCTCAGTCCCTTCCCTGGCATTCCCTATTGCTTAGTCCTTTTCCTGCCATTCCCTATTGCTCAGCCCCTTCCCTGCCATTCCCTATTGCTCAGCCCCTTCCCTGCCATTCCCTATTGCTCAGTCCCTTCCCTGACATTCCCTATTGCTCAGTCTCTTCCCTGACATTCCCTATTGCTTAGCCCCTTCCCTGCCATTCCCTATTGCTCAGTCCCTTCCCTGCCATTCCCTAATGCTCAGTCCCTTCCCTGCCATTCCCTATTGCTCAGCCCCTTCCCTGCCATTCCCTATTGCTCAGTCCCTTCCCTTGCATTCCCTATTGCTTAGTCCTTTTCCTGCCATTCTCTATTGCTCAGCCCCTTCCCTGCCATTCCCTATTGCTCAGTCCCTTCCCTGCCATTCCTTATTGCTCAGCCCCTTCCCTGCCATTCCCTATTGCTCAGTCTCTTCCCTGCCATTCCCTATTGCTCAGTCCCTTCCCTGCCATTCCATATTGCTCAGTCCCTTCCCTGGCATTCCCTATTGCTCAGTCCCTTCCCTGGCATTCCCTATTACTCAGCCCCTTCCCTGCCATTCCCTATTGCTCAGCCCCTTCCCTGCCATTCCCTATTGCCTAGTCCCTTCCCTGCCATTCCCTATTGCTCAGTCCCTTCCCTGGCATTCCCTATTACTCAGCCCCTTCCCTGCCATTCCCTATTGCTCAGCCCCTTCCCTGCCATTCCCTATTGCCTAGTCCCTTCCCTGCCATTCCCTATTGCTCAGTCCCTTCCCTGCCATTCCCTATTGCTCAGTTCCTTCCCTACAATTCCATATTGGTCAGCCCCTTCCCTGTCATTCCCTATTGCCCAGTCCCTTCCCTGCCCTTCCCTATTGGTCAGCCCCTTCCCTGCCATTCCCTATTGCTAAGTCCCTTCCCTGCCATTCCCTATTGCCCAGTCCCTTCCCTGCCCTTCCCTATTGCTCAGCCCCTTCCCTGCCATTCCCTATTGCTCAGTCCCTTCCCTGCCATTCCCTATTGCTCAGTCCCTTCCCGGCCATTCCCTATTGCTCAGTATCTTCCCGGCCATTCCCTATTGCTCAGTCCCTTCCCTGCCATTCCCTATTGCTCAGTCCCTTCCATGCCATTCCCTATTGCTCAGTCCCTTCCCTGCCATTCCCTATTGCTCAGCCCCTTCCCTGCCATTCCCTATTGCTCAGCCCCTTCCCTGCCATTCCCTATTGCTCAGTCCCTTCCCTGACATTCCCTATTGCTCAGTCCCTTCCCTGCCATTCCCTATTGCCCAGTCCCTTCCCTGCCCTTCCCTATTGCTCAGCCCCTTCCCTGCCATTCCCTATTGCTCAGTCCCTTCCCTGCCATTCCCTATTGCTCAGTCCCTTCCCGGCCATTCCCTATTGCTCAGTCTCTTCCCGGCCATTCCCTATTGCTCAGTCCCTTCCCTGCCATTCCCTATTGCTCAGTCCCTTCCATGCCATTCCCTATTGCTCAGTCCCTTCCCTGCCATTCCCTATTGCTCAGCCCCTTCCCTGCCATTCCCTATTGCTCAGCCCCTTCCCTGCCATTCCCTATTGCTCAGTCCCTTCCCTGACATTCCCTATTGCTCAGTCTCTTCCCTGCCATTCCCTATTGCTTAGCCTCTTCCCTGCCATTCCCTATTGCTCAGTCCCTTCCCTGCCATTCCCTATTGCTCAGTCCCTTCCCTGCCATTCCCTATTGCTCAGCCCCTTCCCTGCCATTCCCTATTGCTCTGTCCCTTCCCTGCCATTCCCTAATGCTCAGTCCCTTCCCTGCCATTCCCTATTGCTCAGCCACTTCCCTGCCATTCCCTATTGCTCAGTCCCTTCCCTGGCATTCCCTATTGCTTAGTCCTTTTCCTGCCATTCCCTATTGCTCAGCCCCTTCCCTGCCATTCCCTATTGCTCAGCCCCTTCCCTGCCATTCCCTATTGCTCAGTCCCTTCCCTGCCATTCCCTATTGCTCAGCCACTTCCCTGCCATTCCCTATTGCTCAGTCTCTTCCCTGCCATTCCCTATTGCTCAGTCCCTTCCCTGCCATTCCATATTGCTCAGTCCCTTCCCTGGCATTCCCTATTGCTCAGTCCCTTCCCTGCCATTCCCTATTGCTCAGTCTCTTCCCTGCCATTCCCTATTGCTCAGTCCCTTCCCTGCCAATCCATATTGCTCAGCCCCTTCCCTGCCATTCCCTATTGCACAGCCCCTTCCCTGCCATTCCCTATTGCGCAGTCCCTTCCCTGCCATTCCCTGTTGCTCAGTCCCTACCATACAATTCCCTATTGCTCAGTCCATTTCCTGCCATTCCCTATTGCTCAGTCCCTTCCCTGCCATTCCATATTGCTCAGTCCCTTCCCTGCCATTCCCTATTGCTCAGTCCCTTCCCGGCCATTCCCTATTGCTCAGTCCCTTCCCTGCCATTCCCTATTGCTCAGCTCCTTCCCTGCCATTCCCTATTGCTCAGCCCCTTCCCTGCCATTCCCTATTGCTCACTCCCTTCCCTGCAATTCCCTATTGCTCAGCCCCTTCCCTGCCATTCCCTATTGCTCAGTCCCTTCCTTGCCATTCCCTATTGCTCAGTCCCTTCCCTACCATTCCCTACTGGTCAGCCCCTTCCCTGCCATTCCCTATTGCTCAGTCCCTTCCCTGCCATTCCCTATTGTTCAGTCCCTTCCCTTCCATTCCCTATTGGTCAGCCCCTTCCCTGGCATTTCCTATTGCTCAGTCCCTTCCCTGCCATTCCCTATTGCTCAGCCCCTTCCCTGGCATTTCCTATTGCTCAGCCCCTTCCTTGCCATTCCCTATTGCTCAGTCCCTTCCCTACCATTCCCTACTGGTCAGCCCCTTCCCTGCCATTCCCTATTGCTCAGTCCCTTCCCTGCCATTCCCTATTGCCTAGTCCCTTCCCTGCCCTTCCCTATTGCTCAGTCCCTTCCCTACAATTCCATATTGGTCAGCCCCTTCCCTGCCATTCCCTATTGCCCACTCCCTTCCCTGCCCTTCCCTATTGGTCAGCCCCTTCCCTGCCATTCCCTATTGCTCAGTCCCTTCCCTGCCATTCCCTATTGCCCAGTCCCTTCCCTGCCCTTCCCTATTGCTCAGTCCCTTCCCTACAATTCCATATTGCTCAGCCCCTTCCCTGCCATTCCCTATTGCTCAGCCCCTTCCTTGCCATTCCCTATTGCCCAGCCCCTTCCCTGCCATTCCCTATTGCTCAGTCCCTTCCCTGCCATTCTCTATTGCTCAGTCCCTTACCTGCCATTCCCTATTGATTGCTCAGCCCCTTCCCGGCCATTCCCTATTGCTCAGTCCCTTCCCTGCCATTCCCTATTGCCCAGTCCCTTCCCCACCATTCCCTATTGCTCAGTCCCTTCCCTGCCATTCCCTATTGCCCAGTCCCTTCCCGGCCATTCCCTATTGCTCAGCCCCTTCCCTGCCATTCCCTATTGCCCAGTCCCTTCCCTGCCATTCCCTATTGCTCAGTCCGTTCCCTGCCATTCCATATTGCTCAGTCCCTTCCCTGCCATTCCATATTGCTCAGTCCCTTCCCTGGCATTCCCTATTGCTCAGTCCCTTCCCTGCCATTCCCTATTGCTCAGTCTCTTCCCTGCCATTCCCTATTGCTCAGTCCCTTCCCTGCCATTCCATATTGCTCAGCCCCTTCCCTGCCATTCCCTATTGCACAGCCCCTTCCCTGACATTCCCTATTGCTCAGTCCCTTCCCTGCCATTCCCTGTTGCTCAGTCCCTTCCATACAATTCCCTATTGCTCAGTCCATTTCCTGCCATTCCCTATTGCTCAGTCCCTTCCCTGCCATTCCCTATTGCTCAGCCCCTTCCCTGCCATTCCCTATTGCCCAGTCCCTTCCCTGCCATTCCCTATTGCTCAGTCCGTTCCCTGCCATTCCATATTGCTCAGTCCCTTCCCTGCCATTCCATATTGCTCAGTCCCTTCCCTGGCATTCCCTATTGCTCAGTCCCTTCCCTGCCATTCCCTATTGCTCAGTCTCTTCCCTGCCATTCCCTATTGCCCAGTACCTTCCCGGCCATTCCCTATTGCTCAGCCCCTTCCCTGCCATTCCCTATTGCCCAGTCCCTTCCCTGCCATTCCCTATTGCTCAGCCCCTTCCCTGCCATTCCCTATTGCCCAGTCGCTTCCCTGATATTCCCTATTGCCCAGTCCCTTCCCTGCCCTTCCCTATTGGTCAGCCCCTTCCCTGCCATTCCCTATTGCTCAGTCCCTTCCCTGCCATTCTCTATTGCTCAGTCCCTTCCCTGCCATTCCCTATTGATTGCTCAGCCCCTTCCCGGCCATTCCCTATTGCTCAGTCCCTTCCCTGCCATTCCCTATTGCCCAGTCCCTTCCCCACCATTCCCTATTGCTCAGTCCCTTCCCTGCCATTCCCTATTGCCCAGTCCCTTCCCGGCCATTCCCTATTGCTCAGCCCCTTCCCTGCCATTCCCTATTGCTCAGTCCCTTCCCGGCCATTCCCTATTGCTCAGTCCCTTCCCTGCCATTCCCGATTGCTCAGTCCCTTCCCTGCCATTCCCTATTGCTCAGTCCCTTCCCGGCCATTCCCTATTGCTCAGTCCCTTCCCGGCCATTCCCTATTGCTCAGTCCCTTCCCTGCCATTCCCTATTGCTCAGTCTCTTCCCTGGCATTCCCTATTGCTCAGCCCCTTCCCTGCCATTCCCTATTGCTCAGTCCCTTCCCTGCCATTCCCTACTGCTCAGTCCCTTCCCGGCCATTCCCTATTGGTCAGCCCCTTCACGGCCATTCCCTTTTGGTCAGCCCCTTCCCGGCCATTCCCTATTGCTCAGTCCCTTCCCTTCCATTCCCTATTGCTCAGCCCCTTCCCTGCCATTCCCTATTGCTCAGTCCCTTCCCTGGCATTCCCTATTACTCAGCCCCTTCCCTGCCATTCCCTATTGCTCAGCCCCTTCCCTGCCATTCCCTATTGCCTAGTCCCTTCCCTGCCATTCCCTATTGCTCAGTCCCTTCCCTGGCATTCCCTATTACTCAGCCCCTTCCCTGCCATTCCCTATTGCTCAGCCCCTTCCCTGCCATTCCCTATTGCCTAGTCCCTTCCCTGCCCTTCCCTATTGCTCAGTCCCTTCTCTACAATTCCATATTGGTCAGCCCCTTCCCTGCCATTCCCTATTGCTCAGTCCCTTCCCTGCCATTCCCTATTGCTCAGTCCCTTCCCTGCCATTCCCTATTGCTCAGTTCCTTCCCTACAATTCCATATTGGTCAGCCCCTTCCCTGTCATTCCCTATTGCCCAGTCCCTTCCCTGCCCTTCCCTATTGGTCAGCCCCTTCCCTGCCATTCCCTATTGCTCAGTCCCATCCCTGCCATTCCCTATTGCCCAGTCCCTTCCCTTCCCTATTGCTCAGCCCCTTCCCTGCCATTCCCTATTGCTCAGTCCCTTCCCTGCCATTCCCTATTGCTCAGTCCCTTCCCGGACATTCCCTATTGCTCAGTACCTTCCCGGCCATTCCCTATTGCTCAGTCCCTTCCCTGCCATTCCCTATTGCTCAGTCCCTTCCCTGACATTTCCTATTGCTCAGTCTCTTCCCTGCCATTCCCTATTGCTTAGCCCCTTCCCTGCCATTCCCTATTGCTCAGTCCCTTCCCTGCCATTCCCTATTGCTCAGTCCCTTCCCTGCCATTCCCTATTGCTCAGCCCCTTCCCTGCCATTCCCTATTGCTCAGTCCCTTCCCTGCCATTCCCTAATGCTCAGTCCCTTCCCTGCCATTCCCTATTGCTCAGCCCCTTCCCTGCCATTCCCTATTGCTCAGTCCCTTCCCTGGCATTCCCTATTGCTTAGTCCTTTTCCTGCCATTCCCTAATGCTCAGCCCCTTCCCTGCCATTCCCTATTGCTCAGCCCCTTCCCTGCCATTCCCTATTGCTCAGCCCCTTCCCTGCCATTCCCTATTGGTCAGCCCCTTCCCTGCCATTCCCTATTGCTCAGCCCCTTCCCTGCCATTCCCTATTGCTCAGTCCCTTCCCTGCCATTCCCTATTGCTCAGCCCCTTCCCTGCCATTCCCTATTGCTCAGTCTTTTCCCTGCCATTCCCTATTGCTCAGTCCCTTCCCTGCCATTCCATATTGCTCAGTCCCTTCCCTTGCATTCCCTATTGCTCAGTCCCTTCCCTGCCATTCCCTATTGCTCAGTCCCTTCCCTGCCATTCCCTATTGCTCAGTCTCTTCCCTGCCATTCCCTATTGCTCAGTCCCTTCCCTGCCAATCCATATTGCTCAGCCCCTTCCCTGCCATTCCCTGTTGCTCAGTCCCTACCATACAATTCCCTATTGCTCAGTCCATTTCCTGCCATTCCCTATTGCTCAGTCCCTTCCCTGCCATTCCCTATTGCTCAGTCCCTTCCCGGCCATTCCCTATTGCTCAGTCCCTTCCCTGCCATTCCCTATTGCTCAGCTCCTTCCCTGCCATTCCCTATTGCTCAGCCCCTTCCCTGCCATTCCCTATTGCTCACTCCCTTCCCTGCAATTCCCTATTGCTCAGCCCCTTCCCTGCCATTCCCTATGCTCAGTCCCTTCCTTGCCATTCCCTATTGCTCAGTCCATTCCCTACCATTCCCTACTGGTCAGCCCCTTCCCTGCCATTCCCTATTGCTCAGTCCCTTCCCTGCCATTCCCTATTGTTCAGTCCCTTCCCTTCCATTCCCTATTGGTCAGCCCCTTCCCTGGCATTTCCTATTGCTCAGTCCCTTCCCTGCCATTCCCTATTGCTCAGCCCCTTCCCTGGCATTTCCTATTGCTCAGCCCCTTCCTTGCCATTCCCTATTGCTCAGTCCCTTCCCTACCATTCCCTACTGGTCAGCCCCTTCCCTGCCATTCCCTATTGCTCAGTCCCTTCCCTGCCATTCCCTATTGCCTAGTCCCTTCCCTGCCCTTCCCTATTGCTAAGTCCCTTCCCTACAATTCCATATTGGTCAGCCCCTTCCCTGTCATTCCCTATTGCCCACTCCCTTCCCTGCCCTTCCCTATTGGTCAGCCCCTTCCCTGCCATTCCCTATTGCTCAGACCCTTCCCTGCCATTCCCTATTGCCCAGTCCCTTCCCTGCCCTTCCCATTTGCTCAGTCCCTTCCCTACAATTCCATATTGCTCAGCCCCTTCCCTGCCATTCCCTATTGCTCAGCCCCTTCCTTGCCATTCCCTATTGCCCAGTCGCTTCCCTGACATTCCCTATTGCCCAGTCCCTTCCCTGCCCTTCCCTATTGGTCAGCCCCTTCCCTGCCATTCCCTATTGCTCAGTCCCTTCCCTGCCATTCTCTATTGCTCAGTCCCTTCCCTGCCATTCCCTATTGATTGCTCAGCCCCTTCCCTGCCATTCCCTTTTGCTCAGTCCCTTCCCTGCCATTCCCTATTGCCCAGTCCCTTCCCCACCATTCCCTATTGCTCAGTCCCTTCCCTGCCATTCCCTATTGCCCAGTCCCTTCCCGGCCATTCCCTATTGCTCAGCCCCTTCCCTGCCATTCCCTATTTCCCAGTCCCTTCCCTGCCATTCCCTATTGCTCAGTCCGTTCCCTGCCATTCCCTATTGCTCAGTCCCTTCCCTGCCATTCCATATTGCTCAGTTCCTTCCCTGGCATTCCCTATTGCTCAGTCCCTTCCCTGCCATTCCCTATTGCTCAGTCTCTTCCCTGCCATTCCCTATTGCTCAGTCCCTTCCCTGCCATTACATATTGCTCAGCCCCTTCCCTGCCATTCCCTATTGCACAGCCCCTTCCCTGACATTCCCTATTGCTCAGTCCCTTCCCTGCCATTCCCTGTTGCTCAGTCCCTTCCATACAATTCCCTATTGCTCAGTCCATTTCCTGCCATTCCCTATTGCTCAGTCCCTTCCCTGCCATTCCCTATTGCTCAGTCCCTTCCCTGACATTCCCTATTGCTCAGTCCCTTCCCGGCCATTCCCCATTGCTCAGTCTCTTCCCTGCCATTCCCTATTGCTCAGCTCCTTCCCTGCCATTCCCTATTGCTCAGCCCCTTCCCTGCCATTCCCTATTGCTCAGTCCCTTCCCTGCCATTCCCTATTGCTCAGCCCCTTCCCTGCCATTCCCTATTGCTCAGTCCCTTCCTTGCCATTCTCTATTGCTCAGTCCCTTCCCTACCATTCCCTACTGGTCAGCCCCTTCCCTGCCATTCCCTATTGCTCAGTCCCTTCCCTGCCATTCCCTAATGTTCAGTCCCTTCCCTGCCATTCCCTATTGGTCAGCCCCTTCCCTGGCATTTCCTATTGCTCAGTCCCTTCCCTGCCATTCCCTATTGCTCAGCCCCTTCCCTGGCATTTCCTATTGCTCAGCCCCTTCCTTGCCATTCCCTATTGCTCAGTCCCTTCCCTACCATTCCCTACTGTTCAGCCCCTACCCTGCCATTCCCTATTGCTCAGTCCCTTCCCTGCCATTCCCTATTGCCCAGTCCCCTCCCTGCCCTTCCCTATTGCTCAGTCCCTTCCCTACAATTCCATATTGGTCAGCCCCTTCCCTGCCATTCCCTATTGCCCACTCCCTTCCCTGCCCTTCCCTATTGGTCAGCCCCTTCCCTGCCATTCCCTATTGCTCAGTCCCTTCCCTGCCATTCCCTATAGCCCAGTCCCTTCCCTGCCCTTCCCTATTGCTCAGTCCCTTCCCTACAATTCCATATTGCTCAGCCCCTTCCCTGCCATTCCCTATTGCTCAGCCCCTTCCCTGCCATTCCCTATTGCCCAGTCGCTTCCCTGACATTCCCTATTGCCCAGTCCCTTCCCTGCCCTTCCCTATTGGTCAGCCCCTTCCCTGCCATTCCCTATTGCTCAGTCCCTTCCCTGCCATTCCCTATTGCTCAGTCCCTTCCCTGCCATTCCCTATTGAATGCTCAGCCCCTTCCCGGCCATTCCCTATTGCTCAGTCCCTTCCCTGCCATTCCCTATTGCCCAGTCCCTTCCCCACCATTCCCTATTGCTCAGTCCCTTCCCTGCCATTCCCTATTGCCCAGTCCCTTCCCGGCCATTCCCTATTGCTCAGCCCCTTCCCTGCCATTCCCTATTGCCCAGTCCCTTCCCTGCCATTCCCTATTGCTCAGCCCCATCCCTGCCATTCCCTATTGCCCAGTCGCTTCCCTGACATTCCCTATTGCCCAGTCCCTGCCCTTCCCTATTGGTCAGCCCCTTCCCTGCCATTCCCTATTGCTCAGTCCCTTCCCTGCCATTCTCTATTGCTCAGTCCCTTCCCTGCCATTCCCTATTGATTGCTCAGCCCCTTCCCGGCCATTCCCTTTTGCTCAGTCCCTTCCCTGCCATTCCCTATTGCCCAGTCCCTTCCCCACCATTCCCTATTGCTAAGTCCCTTCCCTGCCATTCCCTATTGCCCAGTCCCTTCCCGGCCATTCCCTATTGCTCAGCCCCTTCCCTGCCATTCCCTATTGCCCAGTCCCTTCCCTGCCATTCCCTATTGCTCAGTCCGTTCCCTGCCATTCCCTATTGCTTAGTCCCTTCCCTGCCATTCCATATTGCTCAGTCCCTTCCCTGGC
This sequence comes from Pseudophryne corroboree, assembly GCF_028390025.1. Lineage (NCBI taxonomy): Eukaryota > Metazoa > Chordata > Amphibia > Anura > Myobatrachidae > Pseudophryne > Pseudophryne corroboree. The sequence goes on along the minus strand of NC_086445.1, from coordinate 10,273,399 downwards.
ATTCCTTATTGCTCAGTCTCTTCCCTGCCATTCCCTATTGCTCAGTCTCTTCCCTGCCATTCCCTATTGCTCAGTCCCTTCCCTGCCATTCCCTATTGCTCAGTCCCTTCCCTGCCATTCCCTATTGATTGCTCAGCCCCTTCCCGGCCTCTCCCTATTGCTCAGTCCCTTCCCTGCCATTCCCTATTGCTCAGTCCCTTCCCTGCCATTCCCTATAGCCCAGTCCCTTCCCTATTGCTCAGTCCCTTCCCTACAATTCCATATTGCTCAGCCCCTTCCCTGCCATTCCCTATTGCTCAGCCCCTTTCCTGCCATTCCCTATTGCCCAGTCGCTTCCCTGACATTCCCTATTGCCCAGTCCCTTCCCTGCCCTTCCCTATTGGTCAGCCCCTTCCCTGCCATTCCCTATTGCTCAGTCCCTTCCCTGCCATTCCCTATTGCTCAGTCCCTTCCCTGCCATTCCCTATTGATTGCTCAGCCCCTTCCCGGCCATTCCCTATTGCTCAGTCCCTTCCCTGCCATTCCCTATTGCCCAGTCCCTTCCCCACCATTCCCTATTGCTCAGTCCCTTCCCTGCCATTCCCTATTGCCCAGTCCCTTCCCGGCCATTCCCTATTGCTCAGCCCCTTCCCTGCCATTCCCTATTGCCCAGTCCCTTCCCTGCCATTCCCTATTGCTCAGTCCCTTCCCTGCCATTCCCCATTGCTCAGTCCCTTGCCTGCCATTCCCTATTGCTCAGTCCCTTCCCTGCCATTCCCTATTGCTCAGTCCCTTCCCTGCCATTCCCTATTGCCCAGTCCCTTCCCGGCCATTCCCTATTGCTCAGTCCCTTCCCTGCCATTCCCTATTGCCCAGTCCCTTCCCGGCCATTCCCTATTGCTCAGTCCCTTCCCTGCCCTTCCCTATTGGTCAGCCCCTTCCCTGCCATTCCCTATTGCTCAGTCCCTTCCCTGCCATTCCCTATTGCCCAGTCCCTTCCCTTCCCTGCCATTCCCTATTGCCCAGTCCCTTCCCTGCCATTCCCTATTGCTCAGTCCCTTCCCTGCCATTCCCTATTGCTCAGTCCCTTTCCTGCCATTCCCTATTGCTCAATCCCTTCTCTGCCATTCCCTATTGCTCAGTCCCTTCCCTGCCATTCCCTATTGCTCAGTCCCTTCCCTGCCATTCCCTATTGCTCAGTCCCTTCCCTGCCATTCCCTATTGCTCAGTCCCTTCCCTACCATTCCCTATTGCTCAGCCCCTTCCCTGCCATTCCCTATTGCTCAGTCCCTTCCCGGCCATTCCCTATTGCTCAGTCCCTTCCCTGCCATTCCCTATTGCTCAGTCCTTTCCCTGCCATTCCCTATTGCTCAGTCCCTTCCCTGCCATTCCCTATTGCTCAGCCCCTTCCCTGCCATTCCCTATTGCTCAGTCCCTTCCCTGCCATTCCCTATTGCTCAGTCCCTTCCCGGCCATTCCCTATTGCTCAGCCCCTTCCCTGCCATTCCCTATTGCTCAGCCCCTTCTCTGCCATTCCCTATTGCTCAGCCCCTTCCCTGCCATTCCCTATTGCTCAGCCCCTTCTCTGCCATTCCCTATTGCTCAGTCCCTTCCCTGCCATTCCCTATTGCTCAGTCCCTTCCCTGCCATTCCCTATTGCTCAGCCCCTTCCCTGCCATTCCCTATTGCTCAGTCCCTTCCCGGCAATTCCCTATTGCTCAGTCCCTTCCCTACCATTCTCTATTGCTCAGTCCCTTCCCTGCCATTCCCTATCGGTCAGTCCCTTCCCTGCCATTCCCTATTGGTCAGCCCCTTCCCTGCCATTCCCTATTGCTCAGTCCCTTCCCTGAGATTCCCTATTGCTCAGTCCCTTCCCTGCCATTCCCTATTGCTCAGTCCCTTCCCTGCCATTCCCTATTGCTCAGCCCCTTCCCTGCCATTCCCTATTGCTCAGTCCCTTCCCGGCAATTCCCTATTGCTCAGTCCCTTCCCTGCCATTCTCTATTGCTCAGTCCCTTCCCTGCCATTCCCTATCGGTCAGTCCCTTCCCTGCCATTCCCTATTGCTCAGCCCCTTCCCTGCCATTCCCTATTGCTCAGTCCCTTCCCTGCCATTCCCTATTGCTCAGTCCCTTCCCGGCCATTCCCTATTGCTCAGCCCCTTCCCTGCCATTCCCTATTGCTCAGTCCCTTCCCTGCCATTCCCTATTGCTCAGCCCCTTCCCTGCCATTCCCTATTGGTCAGTCCCTTCCCGGCCATTCCCTATTGCTCAGCCCCTTCCCTGTCATTCCCTATTGCTCAGCCCCTTCCCTGCCATTCCCTATTGCTCAGTCCCTTCCCGGCCATTCCCTATTGCTGTCCCTTCCCGGCCATTCCCTATTGCTCAGTCCCTTCCCGGCCATTCCCTATTGCTCAGTCCCTCCCTGCCATTCCCTATTGCTCAGTCCCTTCCCTGCCATTCCCTATTGCTCAGCCCCTTCCCTGCCATTCCCTATTGCTCAGTCCCTTCCCTGCCATTCCCTATTGCTCAGCCCCTTTCCTGCCATTCCCTATTGCTCAGCCCCTTCCCTGCCATTCCCTATTGCTTAGCCCCTTCCCGGCCATTCCCTATTGGTCAGCCCCTTCCCTGCCATTCCCTATTGCCCAGTCCCTTTCCTGCCCTTCCCTATTGGTCAGCCCCTTCCCTGTCATTCCCTATTGCCCAGTCCCTTCCCTGCCCTTCCCTATTGCTCAGTCCCTTCCCTACAATTCCGTATTGGTCAGCCCCTTCCCTGCCATTCCCTATTTTTGTGCAGAACAAGGCCAGCCCTGTAGTTACTTACTCTGTGCCATGATTGCTGCGATGAAGGACTCGGTAATGACGTCAGATACCCGCCCAGCAAACGCCCGGCCACGCATGCGTTTTTCCAAACACTCCCAGAAAACGGTCTGTTGACACCCAGAAACTCCCACTTCCTGTCAATCTCCTTGTGTCCGCCAGTGCGACTGAAAGCGTCGCTAGAACCTGTGCAAAACCACAATGCTCTTTGTACTTGTTCGCCATACTTGCCGACATTCTGGCTGCTCTCTGCGGGAGAGAGCAGCCAGGTCGGCTCAGCAAGGGACCAGGGGAGGACTGTAGCGTGGGGAGGAGGTGGACCGGAGGCGGGACGGGGGTGGAGCAGGGGCGGGGTGGGGGCGGAGTTTTGGTGGTACATACTTTAAGCCACGCCCCCGCTCTGTAATGTCGCGATCCCCGGCATTACACTGCAGGGGGCGTGGCTATGATGACGCGATTCAGCAAGAATCGCGTCATCAACTGCCCGGACCGCCCACTTTACACATTAAGTGGGCAGACGGGCAGGGGGACCCCTGATTCCGGGAGACTTGCCTGCTCTTCCGGGGGGCCGGGAGGGTCACCCGATTTTCGGGAGCCTCCCGGCCATTCCGGGAGAGTAGGCAAGTATGTTGTACGCCTTAGTGCGAGCAGATATATCGTCATCCGGAGATGGCGTCATATTCTGTACAGGAGATGAGAGAGCGGAAGCTGCACAGGTCCCATTGCTATCTGTGACTTCTCTGCACTTTTCTGGGAACGCAGATTGTAAGCTCCTGGGGCAGGGACTGAATATGCTGTATAAGGTGCTGCAGAATCTAAGTGAGCTGAATAAATAACATCACAAATAAATACTATATATATATATATATATATATATATATATATATGACATTTCCTGATGTTTGTTAGATTTCTCGCATTGCGCTCAGACTGAGAGATGTACTGACTACAGGACGGGTTTTTGCTTTTGCTCATTCTTCAGTGGTTTTGCAAACCAACCATTTACCAGAGTCACACCGACTACAAAACAAAGACAAATATCTGACTTTAGAACCTCAGAGGAACTATAGATTTATTACATAGACAAGTACAGGAACAGGAGATTTACTAAGCATTGTATAGAAAACTGACCACAAACCGTCAGTAAAATGATGGTGCGCCCCCCGGAGCAATAAGCCGGCCTGAGGCAGGGGGACCAAGTGAAGATCTGCTAGAATTCATTAGTGTAGAATGTAAAAAATAGTTAAAACTAGAGAAAAAAATGTGGGGATCCCCCAAACATCCATAACCAAATAGGGGAAATGGTGTGGGTCTCCCCTTATTTCTCTTACGTCCTAGAGGATGCTGGGGTCCACATTAGTACCATGGGGTATAGACGGGTCCACCAGAGGCATTGGCACTTTAAGAGTTTGAGAGTGTGGGCTGGCTCCTCCCTCTATGCCCCTCCTACCAGACTCAGGTTAGAAAATGTGCCCGGAGGAGCCGGTCACAGCTAGGGGAGCTCTACAGAGTTCTCTTAGAAAAGTTTTTTTTAGAGTTTTTTATTTTACAGGAGGCTGCTGGCAACAGCCTCCCTGCATCGTGGGACTAAGGGGGGGAGCAGTGTCCGCCCTGCGGAGTCTGAGCCACTGTCTCCGCTGACAGGACACTGAGCTCCTGAGCAGTGGCAAACGCAGGATTTTCATGGGGGGGTTTCCGTGCGCGCGCGTGTATGTGTGTGTGTGCTTGTAATTGAGTAGCCAGCACACTGCACAAGCTGTATGTATATATATATATATATATATATACACACACACATATACATACGCACACACATACATATATACACACACACACACACACACACACACACACAACATCTGTACATAGACATACACACATACTGTACACAGCATACATGTGTACACACAGTTTACATGCACACATCATACACACACACACACACACACACACACACACAGTATACATACTAACAGTATACATGCAAACATACAAACATAGTATACATGCACACAGCCACACACGCACAGTATACATGCATACAGCATATATACATACACACACTGCATACATAGTTACACACTATACATGCACACAGCATACTGTACATACACACAGTACACATGCATACAGCATATATACATACACACACTATATATGCACACAGCAAACATACATAGTTACACACACACACTATACATGTACTTAGCATACATACATTAATATACACACACTATACATGTTACATAGCAATACACACATCCAGTAACATTGAACAGAACCCCCTCCTCACCTTACACTACAGTGGGAGCAGAAGACATCAGACACTGCCTCCCGTAGCTCTGTCTCATGGCCCCGGCTTGAACTGCCCGAGAGGAGCTGCGCGCTTCCGCTGCAGCTCCCCCTACAGGCAGCCAGCAGCGGCAGCAGCCAGGTTCACAGTGTCACTCGGACAGTAAAGAGGAGGGAGCTGCTGCATAAGCTTCTCCTCATTTAAAAAAAAAAAAAATCGGACGGGAGCGGCGATGGATTGGAGACCAGGGGGGGTTTCTAGGTACTCGGAAACCCCCCCTGCGTGCGCGTATGCTGAGGGGATCGAACGTTCACCGCCACAGGGGATGGCTCACCCCAACAGCATGCCACCACCCTTACAGAGCCAGAAGACTTCAGTGGCGAGTTACTCACCGCCCCCCATGCAGGGCCGGCTCTACCATTAGGCAGCTTTAGGCGGCTGCCTAGGGGCGCCAGCACCTGGAGGGCGCCACTGAATTCATTTCATCTAGCAAAAAACTGAAAGATGTCTCTGTATGCGGCCTCCTCTTTTTACACTGTGCTACCTGCTGCTGCAGGTCTAACCAGGTGCAGCCACCACTATCAGGCTGTACCACATAGTGCCTCAGCGCTTTCTCTGTGCCGACACGTGTAACATCAAGTCATGTGAAGGCACATAGGAGGGGGATTGTAACTATGGCTCCCGAGAGGCGCCCCCATGGCGGCTCCTCATAGTCATAATGCACCTCCTGCAGGAGGGTTGCAGGTTAGGGGGCACCAGGTTGATGCTTTGCCTAGGGTGCAGAGAGACCTTGCACCGGCCCTGCCCCCATGGCAAGCAGGGAGCCGGTATGAAGATGGCGGCAACAGGATAGGGAGCACAGTACTAACTGCGCTCCAGGGCTCAGTGGTACATGGGGGGTAATTCCAAGTTGATCGCAGCAGGAATTTTGTTAGCAGTTGGGCAAAACCATGTGCACTGCAGGGGAGGCAGATGTAACATGTGCAGAGAGAGTAAGATTTGGGTGTGTTATTTTGTTTCTTTATTTTTACACTGCAAATTAGATTGCAGATTGAACACACCCCACCCAAATCTAACTCTCTCTGCACATGTTACATCTGCCCCCCCTGCAGTGCACATGGTTTTGCCCAACTGCTAACAAAATTCCTGCTGCGATCAACTTGGAATTACCCCCATAGTGCGGCACTGTGAGGGGCGCCCTGAGCCAGCACCTGAACCCTGCACTGGTCAGCAAGCCTGTCAGGGTCCCAGGATCGCTGCCAGCACAATTCCTCAGGCCAGTATAAACTACAGGAGAGCGGGAAGCAGCGCCATGAAAGGGGGCGGAGCTTCTCCTCAGAGCAGACCCAGCAGCGTTCAGCGCCATCTTCCTGCCTGCAGAAGCGCTTACATGGAGAGCTGTCCCTCCAAGTCAACTCCAGCTATCTTGTACGGTACCAGGGGGTTGTAGAAGGGGGGAGGCTGTGTAAAGTCTGTGTAGTCTATTAAGGTATACAGATAGCGCTGGTAGTGTCATTAGTTCTACCTTAAAAAGCGCTGTGTGTGGGTTGGCTCCAATCTCTGTGTCTCTCTGTGGCAGGAAACTGTGTCTGACATTTCCGTGTGTGTGTGTCATACTTGCCTACCCTCCTGGAATGGCCGGGAGGCTCCCGAAAAACGGGTGACCCTCCCGGCCCCCTGGAAGAGCAGGCAAGTCTCCCGATATCCGCGGGTCACCCCCTGCCCGCCGCCCACTTAAAGAGTAAAGTGGGCGGTCCGGGCAGGCGATGACGCGATTCTTGTTGAATCGCGTCATCGTACCCACGCCCCCTGCTGTATAATGCCGGTAATCGCGGCATTACACAGTGGGGGCGTGGCTTAAATGGGGCGGTCCAGAAGCCACGCCCCATTCCGCCTCTGGCCCGCCTCCGTTCCACCTCTGGCCCGCCCCCTGTCACGTCACCTCACTGCCCGCCCCCCCTGCTGAGCCGACGGGCTGCTCTCTCCCGGAGAGAGCAGCCCAGAAGTAGGCAACTATGGTGTGTGTGTGTGTGTGTGTGTGTGTGTGTGTGTGTGTGTGTGTGTGTGTGTGTGTGTTTACTATCTCACATAGCCATGTCTAGGGACTCTGGCCCTCATTCCGAGTTGTTCGCTCGCAAGCTGCTTTTAGCAGCTTTACACACGCTAAGCCGCCGCCTACTGGGAGTGAATCTTAGCTTCTTAAAATTGTGAACGAAAGATTCGCAACATTGCGAAAATACTTCTCTGTGCATTTTCTGAGTAGCTCGACACTTACTCTGCCAGTGCGATCAGTTTAGTGCTTGTCGTTCCTGGTTTGACGTCACAAACACACCCAGCGTTCGCCCAGACACTCCTCCGTTTCTCCAGCCACTCCCGCGTTTTTCCCAGAAACGCCTGCGTTTTTTCCCACACACCCATAAAACGTCCAGTTTCCGCCCAGAAACACCCACTTCCTGTCAATCACATTACGATCACCAGAATGAAGAAAAAGCCGTGAGTAAAATTCCTAACTGCATAGCAAATTTACTTGGCGCAGTCGCAGTGCGAACATTGCGCATGCGCACTAAGCGGAAAATCGCTACGATGCGAAGAAATTTACCGAGCGAACAACTCGGAATGACCACCTCTGTGTCATATGCTGCAGAAGATGTTTCCGCTCAGGAGGAATCCATTCCATGTACACCGGATTGTAATGCTTTGTCTCAGATCCCCATTGTTGAAGCTGATACTGAGACTGAAACTGTTGAAGAAGTCTAGGGCAGTATGGTCTGGCTTCTTGCAAAATCCCCTAGCATGTTCCCACAGAAACGTGCACTTGCCCAAATTATGCAAGATGACACGGATACCGATTCTGATACTGCAGACGGTGATGGGGATATGCTGAGGGGGGAGCATCCCTTGCATAGGGGGTGCAGCTCATGATTGAGGCCATTAGAGATGTGTTAAACATTAATGACACTACACCTGAGCAGGTTGAGGAGGCTTACTTCACTGATAATAAGAAAGCCTCGCTAACCTTCCCTGCGTCTAAAGAATTAAGCCCTATATTTTAAAAATCCAGGGGAAACCTGGAGAAAAAATTCCAGATCCCAAAAAGAGTTCTGGTTGCTTTTCCCCTCCCTGAGGAAGACAGGAAAAAATGGGAAAACCCACCAATTGTTAACGCATCTGTCTCCAGACTGTCTAAAAAGGTGGTTTTACCTGTCCCTGGTTCTACCGCGTTGAAAGAACCGGCTGATGGTAAGATTGACACTACGCTCAAATCCACATACACTGCTTCAGGAGGGGCGTTAAGGCCCATTATTGCCTGTGCATGGATTTCTAAAGCCATAGTAAATTGGTGGCAAATTACTAGAGGATTTGGATGCAATGGATAGTAGTGACATTGAATTGTTTTTACGTAACATACAGGATTCTGCGGGGTTCATGGTGGAATCCATGAAGGACCTGGTTACGCTGACTGCACGGATATCCTCCATGTCGGTATCAGCTCGCAGGGGACTCTGGCTATGCCAATGATCTGCAGCTATGGAATCCAGGAGAAGTGTGGAGAACCTACCCTACACAGGTCAGGCTCTATTTGGGGAAGCGTTGGATGCGTTGAATTCCACAGCAACCGCGGGTAACTCACCTTTCCTTCCCTCTGCTACTCCTACGAAGAAACAATTTTCTTCAGCTGTGCAGTCGTCCTTTCGGACCGCTAAGACAAAAAAGCCCAAGCCTTCTAACACTTTCTTTAGAGGTGGTCGGGCAAAATCCAAAGAGCCTGCACTCGCAGGCTCCCAGGACCAGAGACCTGCTTCTTGTTCCTCAAAATCCTCAGCATGACGGTGGACTTCAAAGCCTGGAGGACGGGCTGGTGGGTGCGAGACTCAGACATTTCAGCCACGTCTGGGTGTCATCTGGCCTGGATCCCTGGGTACAGGATATTGTGTCCCAGGGGTACAGACTCGAGTTTCAAAAACTCCCGCCTCACCGATTCTTCAAATCAGGCTTGCTAGCTTTGCTGACAGACAGGGCTATCCTACAGGAAGCCATCCTAAAACTGGTAAAAATCACAGGTCATGGTCCCAGTTCCACCTCATATGCAAAGAAAGGGTTATTATTCAAACCTTTTCGTGGTACCGAAACCGGATGGTTCGGTCAGACCAATTTTGAACTTGAAATCGTTGAACTTACCTGAGCGTGTTCAAATTCAAAATGGAGTTTCTCAGAGCAGTGATTTCATGTCTGAAGGAGGGAGAGTTTCTGGTATCCCTGGATATCAAGGATGCGTACCTCCACATTCCGCTTTGGCCGTCTCACCAGGCTTATCTCAGATGTGCACTGTTGGACAGTCACTATCAATTCCAGGCACTTTCATTCGGCCTCTCCACAGCACCGAGGGTGTTCACCAAGGTGATTGCGGAGATGATCGTTCTCCTCCTCAAACGGGGTGAACATGATCCCATATCTGGACAATCTGCTGATAAACACATCATCCAGGGAGAGGTTGTTGCAGTCTATTGTTCTCACAACTCATCTGCTCAGGGAACACGGTTGGATCCTGAATTTTCCAAAATCACATTTGGAGCCGACCAGGAGGTTGTCTTTTCTGGGATTGATCCTCGACACTGTTATGCACACCAGTGCCTGCAGGAATGTACTGGTGTCTGAACAGAGAGGGATGCAAAACAAATGAACTAACAGACAGACTGGGAAATATGACATCACGTACACAGAAAGTGATAGGGTAACAAAACCAACACAAAGTGAACAGAGAAGCCCAGAGGCTAAGAAACTGGGTGTCTCCCTAGTATTACAAATGCTAAGATGGAAAAAGCAAGATGTTGTGTTTTAATACGTAGAGAACCCGAAATGCTGTTGCTAAGGGCAACAGCAAAACCCCAAAGGGTTACCAACGGGTGTGGCAGCAAACTCCTTGGTCAGAGATGGAATAGTAGGCACAAGGAGAGTCTCCACAATCCTAATTCTCACTTGCAGGGCCCAGGTTCAGATTACTGCCACTAAACTGACACATGGACGCCCTGCACAGTGAGAGAGGATTAAGCATGCAGGTCTGAAAGTACAGCCACAAACCTGCTGGGTTCACAGAATAGCAAAAGAACCTCAGCAGGCCAAACGACTGACTCCAGTCTTACTGCTAGGTCTGGATTGGCAGAGTGTAGTACCAAATCCCCAGGCCTATTTGCAGTAAGCAATAACAAATACAAAGCTACACAGTACTGGCTAATTTTCAGGAACTGACTAACCAACAAAGATTCAGCAGCATCTGCTTAATCTGAGAAGAGGCCTTATAAAGCAGGTGCTGTCCACGCCCCACTCAGACCTCACAGACTGTGAGCACAAAAACCAGCACCGGATCCCCTGCCTGTAACCACTGCACAGCAAAAGACCCGAACCGGAGTATCAGCTGCGCTCAGGTTACTCGGCTAGCACTTGTCTCCCGGTTGCCATGACGACGTGGCAGCACAGGGCAGGAGACCCTAACAGTACCCCCCCTCTGACGAGGGGTCAAAGAACCCCTACCACCGGGTTTATCGGGGAACTGCGAGAAGAAAGAGCGTATCAGTCTGGGGGCATGAAGATCACAACTGCGCACCCACGACCGCTCCTCCGGGCCATACCCCTTCCAGTGCACCAAAAATGACAGCCGACCCCGAACCATCTTGGAGTCAAGAATCCTTTCAACAACAAACTCCCTCTGGCCACGTATCAGAAGAGGGGAAGGTCTTCCTCTGGAAGAAGGATTACTAATCGCCCGTTTTAAAAGGGAACAATGAAATGTTTTATTGATACCCAAAGAACGGGGCAGATCTAACTGAAATGCCACTGGATTGATAACCCTGGTGATCTTATAAGGGCCGATGAACCGGGGGCCTAACTTATGAGATGGCTGTCTCAACTTCAAATTCTTGGTAGACAACCAGACGAAGTCTCCTAATTTGAAGCTGCAGGGTCTTTTCCGCTTATCAAAAACCCTTTTGGTCACTAATGACACAGACACAAGGGCTTTCTTCACTTTCCTCCAAATACCTCTAAGGACCGAAACGACAGAGGAACCACCAGGCGTGGAGTCCAGGGGGTCAAAAGAATTGGCCTTAGGATGATGCCCATACACACAAAGGAAGGGAGATATCCCTGTAGCAGAGTGAGCCGCGTTGTTATAGGCAAACTCCGCCATGGACAGATGAGCAACCCAGTCAGTCTGACACTTGGAGACATAACACCTGAGGAACTGCTCCAAGGACTGGTTCACCCTTTCAGTCTGCCCATTAGACTGCGGATGGTAGCCTGACGACAAGCTGACAGAAATCTGGAGATCGGAACAAAATGCCCTCCAGAATTTGGCCACAAACTGGGATCCGCGGTCAGAGACCACATCAAGTGGCAACCCGTGGAGACGCACAACATGCAGCATAAATAATTCAGACAGGCGTCTGGCCGATGGCAGCCCAACCAGTGGAACGAAGTGCGCCATCTTCGAAAACCTGTCAACGACAACCCAGATGGCTGTCATCCCCGAGGATTTGGGCAAGTCCACCACAAAATCCATTGAAATGTGGGTCCATGGCTTAGATGGAATAGAGAGTGGATGTAATGGGCCAACAGGAACCCCTCTAGGAGTCTTATTTCGGGCACAGATGTCACATGCCCGAACCCACTGATCCACATCCTTAGCCACCGAGGGCCACCACACCGCCCTAGATAGCAACTCCCGAGTTCTGGCAATACCCGGGTGACCTGCCGACTTCTTGGCATGGAATTCCAGGAACACTCGCTGTCTTAACCTAGGAGGCACAAACAAAAGACCTACCGGAAGGTCTGGAGGAGCCTGCTCCTGTGCTCTAAGGACTAATGACAAGAGGTCCTGGGTAATGCCCACTTTAATACATGATGGGGACACAATGGGCAACGGCTCCTCGGTGGTCTCTTGGATTGGAGCAAAACTCCGCGAGAGCGCATCAGCCTTGATGTTTTTTGACCCAGGGCGATATGTTATCAAAAAATTAAAGCGAGCAAAAAACAAAGCCCATCGTGCCTGCCTGGCATTGAGACGCTTCGCTGACTCTAAATATGCCAAATTCTTATGGTCGGTGAGAATTGAGACCACAAACTTAGCCCCCTCAAGCCAGTGTCTCCACTCCTCGAGTGCATCCTTAATAGCCAACAATTCCCGGTTACCCACGTCATAATTCATCTCGGCAGGCGAAAATTTACGGGAAAAGTAAGCACAGGGATGAAGGCGATTATCAGACACTCCCATCTGAGAAAGCACTGCCCCAATACCCATCTCAGAGGCATCCACCTCCACCACAAAAGGACGCTCTGGATCTGGGTGTCGCAGCACCTTGGCCGAAACAAATGCCCTTTTGAGACGGGCAAAAGCCGCTTTAGCCTCCCAAGACCAGTGAGCAACATCCGCCCCTTTCTTAGTGAGTGCCACCAAGGGCGCCACTATAGACGAAAATCCAGCGATAAATCGTCTATAAAAATTCGCAAAGCCCAGGAAACGCTGAAGCGCCTTCAAACTAGTGGGCTGCACCCAATCCAGGACTGCCTGTACCTTGGAACCCTCCATTTGGAAACCTTCTGGGGAGATAATATATCCTAGAAATGCGATTTGCTGAACTTCAAATTCGCACTTCTCCAGCTTCGCCCCAAGCCGGTGGTCTCTGAGTTTCTGGAGGACTAAGCGTACATGCTTCCGATGTTCCTCCAGGGAATGGGAGAAGATTAGGATGTCATCTAAGTATACGACTAAGAATCTATCCAAATATTCCCTGAGCACATCGTTCATGAAATCCTGGAAGACTGCCGGGGCATTACAGAGCCCAAAAGGCATCACCAAATATTCATAATGCCCTGAGTGGGTATTAAAGGCAGTCTTCCATTCATCCCCCTCTCTTATTCGGATTAGATTGTACGCACCGCGTAGGTCAATCTTAGAAAAAATGGTGGCAGTACGAAGCTGGTCAAACAAGACCGAAATGAGAGGCAGTGGGTATGAGTTTTTAATCGTGATACGGTTCAATTCCCTGAAGTCGATGCAGGGTCGCAATGAACCGTCGTTTTTACCCACGAAGAAGAACCCCGACCCAACTGGAGACTGTGAAGGTCTGATAAATCCCTTAGCCAAGTTCTCCTGAATGTACTCTGCCATAGCCTGAGTCTCAGGACGTGACAGGGAGTACAACCTGCTCTTGGGAAGCTTAGCATTCGGCAACAAATTAATGGCACAGTCATAGGGGCGATGGGGAGGTAGTACCTCTGCAACTTTTTTGGAGAACACGTCCGCAAAATCTGCATAACACCCTGGCAATCCTGGCAAACTTAGCTGCGAGAGCCTGACTGGAAGGCTCAAGCAACTCCTGAAACAATCAGTACCCCAACTAAGAATCTCCCCAGAGACCCAGTCAAATTGAGGTTTATGGGCCCTTAACCAGGGTAACCCCAACACCAATGGGGCAAAAGTACAGACAGTCACATAAAAGGACAATTTTTCAGAGTGTGTGGCTCCAATAAACAAAGAAATCTGGCTAGTGCAAGAGGTAATTTTACCCTGGGATAATGGTTCCCCGTTTAACCCACAAATTTCAATTTCCGACGCCAAGGGTACTAAGGAAACAGAGTGTTTCAGGGCGAATTGGCGGTCCATAAAAACCCCGTCGGCCCCACTGTCCACAAAGGCCTCAGTCTTGACAGTTTGACCGAGGATCTTCAAGGTCACCGGAATGATAAAAGTCTTCTTGGGAAATTCTGACTTCTGGCCTGACAGGATATTTCCCATCACCCTCAGGCCCTGAAGTTTTCCGGCTTTTCTGGGCATGATACTACCACATGACCCTTATTCCCACAGTACAAACACAACCCCTGCTGTCTCCTCCGCATCTTCTCACGCGAGGAGAGGCGGGTAGCCCCAATCTGCATAGGCTCCTCGGAAAATTCCTCAGAGTCTGAGGTTCCCTTGGGAAAGAAGGAAACCTCGGTCTCCCTTTCAAGCCTACGCTCTCTCAGCCGTCTATCCACCCGGATGGATAACTGCATGAGCTGATCCAAGCTATCAGGCAAGGGATATTGTACCAGTTGGTCTTTTATCTGGTTAGAAAGACCTCTTCGGTACTGGTGTCTCAGGGCTGGGTCATTCCACTGGGTATCATGGGCCAACCTCCGAAACTCCGTACAGTAAACCTCAACTGGCCTTCGCCCTTGCTTAAGGATCGAAATCTGAGCCTCGGCTGAGGCCGTCTTGTCAGGGTCATCATACAACATGCCCAGTGCCGTAAAGAAAGCATCAACACTTTTAAGCGACGGACAGTCAGGCTGCAACCCATATGCCCAGACCTGTGGGTCTCCTTGTAGCAAGGAAATCACTATGCCCACCCGCTGAATCTCTGACCCAGAAGACTGAGGCCTAAGCTGGAAATATAGCTTGCAGCTCTCCTTGAAACAAAAGAACTGCGAGCGATCTCCAGAAAAACGATCCGGAAGATTTACTTTCGGCTCCTTAACCCCTGAAGGTGCTGCTGCTGCGGGAGCTCCACCAGCGGCCTGGGAGGTGTGCATTTTAATGGACAAATCACTAAATTGACGAGTCAGGACCTGCACCTGATCGACCACCTGTTGCAACATATTTTGAGGGGTATGCTCCATATTCCCACAAAATTTCAACAGGAGTATTTGGCTGCTGAATATGTTATGCACACCAGTGCCTGCAGGAATGTACTGGTGTCTGAACAGAGAGGGATGCAAAACAAATAAACTAACAGACAGACTGGGAAATATGACATCACGTACACAGAAAGTGATAGGGTAACAAAACCAACACAAAGTGAACAGAGAAGCCCAGAGGCTAAGAAACTGGGTGTCTCCCTAGTATTACAAATGCTAAGATGGAAAAAGCAAGATGTTGTGTTTTAATACGTAGAGAACCCGAAATGCTGTTGCTAAGGGCAACAGCAAAACCCCAAAGGGTTACCAACGGGTGTGGCAGCAAACTCCTTGGTCAGAGATGGAATAGTAGGCACAAGGAGAGTCTCCACAATCCTAATTCTCACTTGCAGGGCCCAGGTTCAGATTACTGCCACTAAACTGACACATGGACGCCCTGCACAGTGAGAGAGGATTAAGCATGCAGGTCTGAAAGTACAGCCACAAACCTGCTGGGTTCACAGAATAGCAAAAGAACCTCAGCAGGCCAAACGACTGACTCCAGTCTTACTGCTAGGTCTGGATTGGCAGAGTGTAGTACCAAATCCCCAGGCCTATTTGCAGTAAGCAATAACAAATACAAAGCTACACAGTACTGGCTAATTTTCAGGAACTGACTAACCAACAAAGATTCAGCAGCATCTGCTTAATCTGAGAAGAGGCCTTATAAAGCAGGTGCTGTCCACGCCCCACTCAGACCTCACAGACTGTGAGCACAAAAACCAGCACCGGATCCCCTGCCTGTAACCACTGCACAGCAAAAGACCCGAACCGGAGTATCAGCTGCGCTCAGGTTACTCGGCTAGCACTTGTCTCCCGGTTGCCATGACGACGTGGCAGCACAGGGCAGGAGACCCTAACAGTCACAGAAGTGCAGAGGGTGTGCCTTCCGGGGGAAAAAGCGTTGGTGATACAAACAATGGTCCGGGATGTCCTGAAGCCAGCCCGGGTTTCGGTTCATCAGTGAATCCGCCTTCTGGGGAAGATGGTGGCCTCTTACGAGGCTCTACAGTACGGAAGGTTTCATGCTCGGCCCTTCCAACTTGATCTCCTGGACAAGTGACTCACCTTCTGGAGGGCCACAGGTTTGGGATGCAGGGCTGGATCCTTCTAACTACGGATGCAAGTCTCCGAGACTGAGGCGCAGTCACTCAGGGGGAAACCTTCCAAGGAAGGTGGTCAAGCCTGGAATCCAGCCTACCAATAAACATTTGGGAACTAAGAGCCGTCTATAACGGTCTTCTCCAAGCGTCCCATCTTCTGCGAGATCTTCTGATTCTTTACAGTATAATGTACCCGCAGCCACCAATCTGTATTACTGCCCCTCACTCACTTATAGAGCACCCTGGTAAAGTCATCAGTTCCCATTAGAATTAAAGCCAGTGGGTCCATATCTGGGATGTTCCCTGGTCAATATCAAAAACCTACTTCAGGTGTTACTTTTACTGAACAGATTATAATGTACTTCTGGCTCTGCTTTTACTGGAGAGATTACAGTTCTGGTTTTGCTTTTACTGAAGAGATAACACATGCAATTCTGCTTTTACTGCAAAGAGTACACATTCAGCTCTGCTTTTACTGTAGAAATTACACATGTGGTTCTGCTTGTACTGTAGAAATTACACATCACGTTCTGCTTTTACTGTAGAGATTGCACATTCGGCTCTGCTTTTACTGTAGAGTTTACATATTTGGCTCTGCTGTTACTGTAGAGATTTCAGATCCAGCTCTGCTTTTACATTAGAAACTACACATGTAGTTCTGCTTGTACTGTAGAAATTACACATGACGTTCTGCTTTTACTGTAGAGACTGCACATTCAGCTCTGCTTTTACTGTAGAGATTACAGATCCAGCTCTGCTTTTACTGTAGAAATTACACATGTAGTTCTGCTTGTACTGTAGAAATTACACATCACGTTCTGCTTTTACTGTAGAGATTGCACATTCGGCTCTGCTTTTACTGTAGAGTTTACATATTTGGCTCTGCTGTTACTGTAGAGATTACAGATCCAGCTCTGCTTTTACAGTAGAGATTACTCATGTAGCTCTGATTATAGTGTATATCATACACATAGCTCTGTTTATACTGTGGGGAGATTATACACCTACTCCTGCTGATACCGGCTTGTAATGATAATATAGTTTCCCTTCAATGTCAATAATTGCTGCAAATCTCATTTATAGCGAGAGACACAAGTCAGCTGGAGAGTCTCCGTCATGTATCCAGGCAGAGCGTGTATACAGTAAAAGTCGCTGACGGTATAAAATACATTTTAGCACTGGAGATAACTAGAAACCACTCAAGGAGCAAACATGATTGGCGAGAATATAATTACTGTATGTTTTTCATCAGATAATTGACATGAGCAAATATTTATCAGGTGGCAGCGAATGATTTTCCCTGAATCACCGGTAACGAAGGTGCCTAGAAAGGTATTTGGTGACGTCATTTCAACCTATAGAAACACACACGATCCATTGAATGCTAACGATGCAATTACAGGGCACCCGCAGGTATATGTCCACCGCATTCCTCGTAGATAATTGCAAGCTCTTTGGCACATCTTGTTTTACTGACTATACTGTGCTCTCTCTCAGTACACAATCAGCATGCACTGAGGGTGTCGGGGGACGGGGAATTAGCGCACAGGGATGGGGAATTAGCGCAGTCAGTGTGGGAAGATTGCTGTCCGCAGCAGAGTCTGTCACATTTGGTAAAGCCTCCTCTGAAGCATCTGGCGCTGCGCACGTGCACAGGGGGCCTGATTCAGGGTTGTAAGGAAGCGGATGTGCAATTCCGTGTAATTAAAATTCAAATGCAGCGGGAGGCGTCTGTAGGACTACGGGGGTAATTCAGACCTGATCGCAGCTGTAAATTTGTTAGCTAATGGGCAAAACCATGTGCACTGCAGGTGGGGCAGATGTAACATGTGCAGAGAGAGTTCGATTTGGGTGGGTTATTTTGTTTCTGTGCAGGGTAAATACTGGCTGGTTTATTTTTACACTGCAATTTAGATTTCAGTTTGTACACACCCCACTCAAATCTAACTCTCTCTGCACATGTTACATCTGTCCCCCCTGCACTGCACATGGCCCTCATTCCGAGTTGTTCGCTCGCTAGCTGCTTTTAGCAGCATTGCACACGCTAGGCCGCCGCCATCTGGGAGTGTATCTTAGCTTAGCAGAATAGCGAACGAAAGATTAGCAGAATTGCTACTAAATAATTCCCTGCGGTTTCTGAGTAGCTCCAGACTTACTCCTAGATGGCGATCACCTCAGTCCGTTTAGTTCCTGGTTTGACATCACAAACACGCCCTGCGTTCGGCAAGCCACTCCCCCGTTTCTCCAGCCTCTTCCGCGTTTTTCCGACACGCCTGCATTTTTTTGCAAATGCCGGGAAAACGCTGAGTTACCACCCAGAAACGCCCCTTTCCTGTCAATCATTTACCGAACAGCAGTGCGACTGAAAAGCGCCGCAGAATCCACAGCAAAACTGCTAAGCAGTGCCGTAACTAGGCATTTTAGCGCTGTGTGCAAGAAAAAGCATTGGTGCCCCCCCCCCCATGCAAGATAGGGGCAGTGCGCGCCGTAGGCGCACGAAAAATATATAGGGGCGTGGCTTCATGGGGAAGGGGCATGGCCACAAAATAATACCAATTTATACTACGTCGCACAGTAGTCTCCATTATTCAAATTACGCCGACCAGTAGTGCCACTACACCAGGTAGAGCCCCTTTTACACATTACAGCAGACAGTCCCCCTTTTTACACAGTACGGCAGACAGCGTCCCCTTTTTACACATTACGGCAGACAGCATCCTCCGTTTTACACATTACGGCAGACAACGTCCCCTTTTTTACACATTATGGCAGACAGCATCCCCCTTTTTACACATTACGGCAGACAGCATCCCCCTTTTTACACATTACGGCAGACAACGTCCCCCTTTTTACACATTACGGCAGGCAGCGTTTCCTTTTTTACACATTATGGCAGACAGCATCCCCCTTTGTACACATTACGGCAGACAGCGTCCCCTTTTTTTGCACATTACGGCAGACAGCATCCCCTTTTTACTAGAGATGAGCGGGTTCGGTTCCTCTGAATCCGAACCCGCCCGAACTTCAGGTTTTTTACACGGGTCCGAGCAGGCTCGGATCTTCCCGCCTTGCTCGGCTAACCCGAGCGCGCCCGAACGTCATCATCACGCTGTCGGATTCTCGCGAGGCTCGGATTCTATCGCGAGACTCGGATTCTATATAAGGAGCCGCGCGTCGCCGCCATTTTCACACGTGCATTGAGAGTCATAGGGAGAGGACGTGGCTGGCGTCCTCTCCGTTTAGAGAAGAGAGAGACACAGTATTTTCGGGGAGCATTATTAGGAGGAGTACTACTGTATACTACTATACTACTTGCTGAAGTGATATTTATAGATTAGATAGTGTGACTGTAAGTGTATTATCTGACTTGTGGGGGAGACACTGACAGTGGGGAACAGTTAGAGTCTGAGAGCAGGACTCAGGAGTACATATAACGTACAGTGCACACTTTTGCTGCCAGAGTCAGTGCCACACTGCCATTGTTGTGACCACACTGACCACCAGTATAATAATATATTTTGTGATTGTCTGCTTAGGCCTCGGAGTACTAGTTGCAAGTTGCAACGTGACCTGTCCTGAAGTGACCACCAGTTTAATAATCAATCACCACCAGTTTAATATATATATATATATATATATATATATATAATTGTATATAATATATATATATATATATAATATTGTATACCACCTACCCGTGGTTTTTTTTTTTTTCATTCTTCTTTATACATACTACTATAGTAGCTTACTGTAGCAGTCTGCGGTGCTGTGCTGACCTGACAGTGTCCAGCAGGTCCGTCATCAGTCATTACATAATAAATATATATAGTACCTGTCCGGCTGCAGTACTAGTGATATTATATTGATTTCATCTCATTATCAATAATTTATCATCCAGTCTAGACTCTATATTAGCAGCAGACACAGTACGTTAGTCCACGGCTGTAGCTACCTCTGTGTCGGCACTCGGCAGTCCATCCATAATTGTATACCACCTACCCGTGGTTTTTTTTTTTTCTTTCTTCTTTGTACATACTACTATAGAGTATAGTAGCTTACTGTAGCAGTCTGCGGTGCTGCTGAGCTGACAGTGTCCAGCAGGTCCGTCATCAGTCATCATTACCTAATAAATATATTATCTACCTGTCCGGCTGCAGTACTAGTGATATTATATATACATACATATATATATTGATTTCATCTCATTATCAATCATCCAGTCTATATTAGCAGCAGACACAGTACGTTAGTCCACGGCTGTAGCTACCTCTGTGTCGGCACTCAGCAGTACATCCATAATTGTATACCAACTACCCGTGGTTTTTTTTTTTTCTTTCTTCTTTGTACATACTACTATAGTATAGTAGCTTACTGTAGCAGTCTGCGATGCTGCTGAGCTGACAGTGTCCAGCAGGTCCGTCATCAGTCATCATTACCTAATAAATATATTATCTACCTGTCCGGCTGCAGTACTAGTGATATTATATATACATACATATATATATTGATTTCATCTCATTATCAATCATCCAGTCTATATTAGCAGCAGACACAGTACGTTAGTCCATGGCTGTAGCTACCTCTGTGTCGGCACTCGGCAGTCCATCCATAATTGTATACCACCTACCCGTGGTCTTTTTTTTTCTTTCTTCTTTGTACATACTACTATAGTATAGTAGCTTACTGTAGCAGTCTGCGGTGCTGCTGAGCTGACAGTGTCCAGCAGGTCCGTCATCAGTCATCATTACCTAATAAATATATTATCTACCTGTCCGGCTGCAGTACTAGTGATATTATATATACATACATATATATATTGATTTCATCTCATTATCAATCATCCAGTCTATATTAGCAGCAGACACAGTACGTTAGTCCACGGCTGTAGCTACCTCTGTGTCGGCACTCGGCAGTCCATCCATAATTGTATACCACCTACCCGTGGTCTTTTTTTTTCTTTCTTCTTTGTACATACTACTATAGTATAGTAGCTTACTGTAGCAGTCTGCAGTGCTGCTGAGCTGACAGTGTCCAGCAGGTCCGTCATCAGTCATCATTACCTAATAAATATATTATCTACCTGTCCGGCTGCAGTACTAGTGATATTATATATACATACATATATATATTGATTTCATCTCATTATCAATCATCCAGTCTATATTAGCAGCAGACACAGTACGTTAGTCCACGGCTGTAGCTACCTCTGTGTCGGCACTCGGCAGTCCATCCATAATTGTATACCACCTACCCGTGGTTTTTTTTTTTCTATCTTCTTTGTACATACTACTATAGTATAGTAGCTTACTGTAGCAGTCTGCGGTGCTGCTGAGCTGACAGTGTCCAGCAGGTCCGTCATCAGTCATCATTACCTAATAAATATATTATCTACCTGTCCGGCTGCAGTACTAGTGATATTATATATACATACATATATATATATATTAATTTCATCTCATTATCATCCAGTCTATATTAGCAGCAGACACAGTACGGTAGTCCACGGCTGTAGCTACCTCTGTGTCGGCACTCGGCAGTCCATCCATAAGTATACTAGTATCCATCCATCTCCATTGTTTACCTGAGGTGCCTTTTAGTTGTGCCTATTAAAATATGGAGAACAAAAATGTTGAGGTTCCAAAATTAGGGAAAGATCAAGATCCACTTCCACCTCGTGCTGAAGCTGCTGCCACTAGTCATGGCCGAGACGATGAAATGCCAGCAACGTCGTCTGCCAAGGCCGATGCCCAATGTCATAGTACAGAGCATGTCAAATCCAAAACACCAAATATCAGTAAAAAAAGGACTCCAAAACCTAAAATAAAATTGTCGGAGGAGAAGCGTAAACTTGCCAATATGCCATTTACCACACGGAGTGGCAAGGAACGGCTGAGGCCCTGGCCTATGTTCATGGCTAGTGGTTCAGCTTCACATGAGGATGGAAGCACTCAGCCTCTCGCTAGAAAACTGAAAAGACTCAAGCTGGCAAAAGCACCGCAAAGAACTGTGCGTTCTTCGAAATCCCAAATCCACAAGGAGAGTCCAATTGTGTCGGTTGCGATGCCTGACCTTCCCAACACTGGACGTGAAGAGCATGCGCCTTCCACCATTTGCACGCCCCCTGCAAGTGCTGGAAGGAGCACCCGCAGTCCAGTTCCTGATAGTCAGATTGAAGATGTCAGTGTTGAAGTACACCAGGATGAGGAGGATATGGGTGTTGCTGGCGCTGGGGAGGAAATTGACCAGGAGGATTCTGATGGTGAGGTGGTTTGTTTAAGTCAGGCACCCGGGGAGACACCTGTTGTCCGTGGGAGGAATATGGCCGTTGACATGCCTGGTGAAAATACCAAAAAAATCAGCTCTTCAGTGTGGAGGTATTTCAACAGAAAAGCGGACAACAGGTGTCAAGCCGTGTGTTGCCTTTGTCAAGCTGTAATAAGTAGGGGTAAGGATGTTAACCACCTCGGAACATCCTCCCTTATACGTCACCTGCAGCGCATTCATAATAAGTCAGTGACAAGTTCAAAAACTTTGGGCGACAGCGGAAGCAGTCCACTGACCAGTAAATCCCTTCCTCTTGTAACCAAGCTCACGCAAACCACCCCACCAACTCCCTCAGTGTCAATTTCCTCCTTCCCCAGGAATGCCAATAGTCCTGCAGGCCATGTCACTGGCAATTCTGACGAGTCCTCTCCTGCCTGGGATTCCTCCGATGCATCCTTGCGTGTAACGCCTACTGCTGCTGGCGCTGCTGTTGTTGCTGCTGGGAGTCGATGGTCATCCCAGAGGGGAAGTCGTAAGCCCACTTGTACTACTTCCAGTAAGCAACTGACTGTCCAACAGTCCTTTGCGAGGAAGATGAAATATCACAGCAGTCATCCTGCTGCAAAGCGGATAACTGAGGCCTTGACAACTATGTTGGTGTTAGACGTGCGTCCGGTATCCGCCGTTAGTTCACAGGGAACTAGACAATTTATTGAGGCAGTGTGCCCCCGTTACCAAATACCATCTAGGTTCCACTTCTCTAGGCAGGCGATACCGAGAATGTACACGGACGTCAGAAAAAGACTCACCAGTGTCCTAAAAAATGCAGTTGTACCCAATGTCCACTTAACCACGGACATGTGGACAAGTGGAGCAGGGCAGGGTCAGGACTATATGACTGTGACAGCCCACTGGGTAGATGTATGGACTCCCGCCGCAAGAACAGCAGCGGCGGCACCAGTAGCAGCATCTCGCAAACGCCAACTCTTTCCTAGGCAGGCTACGCTTTGTATCACCGCTTTCCAGAATACGCACACAGCTGAAAACCTCTTACGGCAACTGAGGAAGATCATCGCGGAATGGCTTACCCCAATTGGACTCTCCTGTGGATTTGTGGCATCGGACAACGCCAGCAATATTGTGTGTGCATTAAATATGGGCAAATTCCAGCACGTCCCATGTTTTGCACATACCTTGAATTTGGTGGTGCAGAATTTTTTAAAAAACGACAGGGGCGTGCAAGAGATGCTGTCGGTGGCCAGAAGAATTGCGGGACACTTTCGGCGTACAGGCACCACGTACAGAAGACTGGAGCACCACCAAAAACTACTGAACCTGCCCTGCCATCATCTGAAGCAAGAAGTGGTAACGAGGTGGAATTCAACCCTCTATATGCTTCAGAGGTTGGAGGAGCAGCAAAAGGCCATTCAAGCCTATACAATTGAGCACGATATAGGAGGTGGAATGCACCTGTCTCAAGCGCAGTGGAGAATGATTTCAACGTTGTGCAAGGTTCTGATGCCCTTTGAACTTGCCACACGTGAAGTCAGTTCAGACACTGCCAGCCTGAGTCAGGTCATTCCCCTCATCAGGCTTTTGCAGAAGAAGCTGGAGACATTGAAGGAGGAGCTAACACGGAGCGATTCCGCTAGGCATGTGGGACTTGTGGATGGAGCCCTTAATTCGCTTAACAAGGATTCACGGGTGGTCAATCTGTTGAAATCAGAGCACTACATTTTGGCCACCGTGCTCGATCCTAGATTTAAAGCCTACCTTGGATCTCTCTTTCCGGCAGACACAAGTCTGCTGGGGTTCAAAGACCTGCTGGTGAGAAAATTGTCAAGTCAAGCGGAACGCGACCTGTCAACATCTCCTCCTTCACATTCTCTCGCAACTGGGGGTGCGAGGAAAAGGCTCAGAATTCCGAGCCCACCCGCTGGCGGTGATGCAGGGCAGTCTGGAGCGACTGCTGATGCTGACATCTGGTCCGGACTGAAGGACCTGACAACGATTACGGACATGTCGTCTACTGTCACTGCATATGATTCTCTCACCATTGAAAGAATGGTGGAGGATTATATGAGTGACCGCATCCAAGTAGGTACGTCACACAGTCCGTACTTATACTGGCAGGAAAAAGAGTCAATTTGGAGGCCCTTGCACAAACTGGCTTTATTCTACCTAAGTTGCCCTCCCACAAGTGTGTAC
The DNA here is from genome assembly GCF_028390025.1 of Pseudophryne corroboree. Lineage (NCBI taxonomy): Eukaryota > Metazoa > Chordata > Amphibia > Anura > Myobatrachidae > Pseudophryne > Pseudophryne corroboree. The sequence continues at coordinate 10,249,023 of NC_086445.1, read as the reverse complement.
TCCGAAAGAGTGTTTAGTGCCGCCGCTCACCTTGTCAGCAATCGGCGTACGAGGTTACATCCAGAAAATGTGGAGAAGATGATGTTCATTAAAATGAATTATAATCAATTCCTCCGTGGAGACATTGACCAGCAGCAATTGCCTCCACAAAGTACACAGGGAGCTGAGATGGTGGATTCCAGTGGGGACGAATTGATAATCTGTGAGGAGGGGGATGTACACGGTGATATATCGGAGGATGATGATGAGGTGGATATCTTGCCTCTGTAGAGCCAGTTTGTGCAAGGAGAGATTAATTGCTTCTTTTTTGGTGGGGGTCCAAACCAACCCGTCATTTCAGTCACAGTCGTGTGGCAGACCCTGTCACTGAAATGATGGGTTGGTTAAAGTGTGCATGTCCTGTTTATACAACATAAGGGTGGGTGGGAGGGCCCAAGGACAATTCCATCTTGCACCTCTTTTTTCTTTCATTTTTCTTTGCGTCATGTGCTGTTTGTGGAGGGTTTTTTGGAAGGGACATCCTGCGTGACACTGCAGTGCCACTCCTAGATGGGCCCGGTGTTTGTGTCGGCCACTAGGGTCGCTTATCTTACTCACACAGCTACCTCATTGCGCCTCTTTTTTTCTTTGCGTCATGTGCTGTTTGGGGAGGGTTTTTTGGAAGGGACATCCTGCGTGACACTGCAGTGACACTCCTAGATGGGCCCGGTGTTTGTGTCGGCCACTAGGGTCGCTTATCTTACTCACACAGCTACCTCATTGCGCCTCTTTTTTTCTTTGCGTCATGTGCTGTTTGGGGAGGGTTTTTTGGAAGGGACATCCTGCGTGACACTGCAGTGACACTCCTAGATGGGCCCGGTGTTTGTGTCGGCCACTAGGGTCGCTTATCTTACTCACACAGCTACCTCATTGCGCCTCTTTTTTTCTTTGCGTCATGTGCTGTTTGGGGAGGGTTTTTTGGAAGGGACATCCTGCGTGACACTGCAGTGACACTCCTAGATGGGCCCGGTGTTTGTGTCGGCCACTAGGGTCGCTTATCTTACTCACACAGCTACCTCATTGCGCCTCTTTTTTTCTTTGCGTCATGTGCTGTTTGGGGAGGGTTTTTTGGAAGGGACATCCTGCGTGACACTGCAGTGACACTCCTAGATGGGCCCGGTGTTTGTGTCGGCCACTAGGGTCGCTTATCTTACTCACACAGCTACCTCATTGCGCCTCTTTTTTTCTTTGCGTCATGTGCTGTTTGGGGAGGGTTTTTTGGAAGGGACATCCTGCGTGACACTGCAGTGACACTCCTAGATGGGCCCGGTGTTTGTGTCGGCCACTAGGGTCGCTTATCTTACTCACACAGCTACCTCATTGCGCCTCTTTTTTTCTTTGCGTCATGTGCTGTTTGGGGAGGGTTTTTTGGAAGGGACATCCTGCGTGACACTGCAGTGACACTCCTAGATGGGCCCGGTGTTTGTGTCGGCCACTAGGGTCGCTTATCTTACTCACACAGCTACCTCATTGCGCCTCTTTTTTTCTTTGCGTCATGTGCTGTTTGGGGAGGGTTTTTTGGAAGGGACATCCTGCGTGACACTGCAGTGAAACTCCTAGATGGGCCCGGTGTTTGTGTCGGCCACTAGGGTCGCTTATCTTACTCACACAGCTACCTCATTGCGCCTCTTTTTTTCTTTGCGTCATGTGCTGTTTGGGGAGGGTTTTTTGGAAGGGACATCCTGCGTGACACTGCAGTGACACTCCTAGATGGGCCCAGTGTTTGTGTCGGCCACTAGGGTCGCTTATCTTACTCACACAGCTACCTCATTGCGCCTCTTTTTTTCTTTGCGTCATGTGCTGTTTGGGGAGGGTTTTTTGGAAGGGACATCCTGCGTGACACTGCAGTGACACTCCTAGATGGGCCCGGTGTTTGTGTCGGCCACTAGGGTCGCTTAGCTTAGTCATCCAGCGACCTAGGTGCAAATTTTAGGACTAAAAATAATATTGTGAGGTGTGAGGTATTCAGAATAGACTGAAAATGAGTGTAAATTATGGTTTTTGAGGTTAATAATACTTTGGGATCAAAATGACCCCCAAATTCTATGATTTAAGCTGTTTTTTAGTGTTTTTTGAAAAAAACACCCGAATCCAAAACACACCCGAATCCGACAAAAAAAATTCGGTGAGGTTTTGCCAAAACGCGGTCGAACCCAAAACACGGCCGCGGAACCGAACCCAAAACCAAAACACAAAACCCGAAAAATTTCCGGCGCTCATCTCTACTTTTTACACATTACAGCAGACAGCGTCCCCCTTTTTACACATTACAGCAGACAGCGTCCCCTTTTTTTACACATTACGGCAGACAGCGTCCCCTTTTTACAGAAATATATAGGGGCGTGGCTTCATGGGGAAGGGGCATGGCCACAAAATAATACCAATTTATACTATGGCGCACAGTAGTCTCCATTTTTCAAATTACGCCGCACAGTAGTGCCACTACACCAGGTAGAGCCCCTTTTACACATTACAGCAGACAGTCCCCCTTTTTACACAGTACGGCAGACAGCGTCCCCTTTTTACACATTACGGCAGACAGCATCCTCCTTTTTACACATTACGGCAGACAACGTCCCCTTTTTTACACATTATGGCAGACAGCGTCCCCTTTTTACACATTACGGCAGACAACATCCCCCTTTTTACACATTACGGCAGACAACGTCCCCCTTTTTACACATTACGGCAGGCAGCGTTCCCTTTTTTACACATTATGGCAGACAGCATCCCCCTTTTTACACATTACAGCAGACAGCGTCCCCTTTTTTTACACATTACGGCAGACAGCATCCCCTTTTTACACATTACAGCAGACAGCGTCCCCTTTTTTTACACATTACGGCAGACAGCGTCCCCTTTTTACACATTACAGCAGACAGCGTCCCCTTTTTTTACACATTACAGCAGACAGCGTCCCCCTTTTTACACATTACAGCAGACAGCGTCCCCCTTTTTACACATTGCGGCAGACAGCGCCCCACTTTTTACACATTACATCAGCCAGTCCCCCTTTTTACACATTACAGCAGCCAGTCCCCCTTTTTACACAGGACGGCAGACAGTATAGAGAAATAGAGAGACAGAGACAGAGAGATATACTTACCATCTCCCCGCTGGCAGTCAGGCCCCTCATGCTGGCAGCGCCGGAGGGAGCGGAGAAGGAGGAGGAGGGAGGGGGACTGGAGCCGCAGCAGCGCCATGTAATTGGAATTAGCGCCGCTGCAGCTGTCCCCTCTCCTTCTGTATTGGCTGCCCGGCGCTACTATGAATGCTGGGATGGAGGAACCATAGCCAATACGGATGGAGAGGGGACAGCTGCAGCGGCGCTACTACCAATGACATAGCGCTGCTGCGGCTCCAGTCCCGCTCCCTCCTTCTCCGCTCCCTCCGGCGCTGCTCTCCTCAACAGTGCGGCCGCGGCGCACACAGCAGAGGCGGCATATAATGAGTCAATTTAACTCATTACATGCCGCTGGCCGTTGCGCCCTCAGGGCAACTGCGCTGTGTACCAGGCACACCTGGCACACTCGTAGTTACGGCCCTGCTGCTAAGTTTTTAGTTAAATAACTAAGCGCATGCGCAGTTTGCAACAAATCGCAGCATAGCGAAAATCGGCAACGAGCGAACAACTCGGAATGACCGCCATGGTTTTGTCCATTAGCTAATAAATGTGCTGCTACGATCAGATCTGAATCAGACCCATAGAGAGCCTCCTGTATGTATTTGCGGGATCCCAGTGCTGCGTCTGTGGGTGCAGCCAGTGTCGGACTGGGGCATGAAGGGCCCACCGGGAAAATGCAGTGATAGGGGCCCATACTTAGGGGTGTGGTCAACCTACAAAAGGGGTGTGACCAACCCCCACAGAGGCTTGAAATACACAGTGGTCTTGTGCAGTGTAATGGAACATATCTACTATGTATAATACAAGTGCACAGTCTGGAACCTGATCCCTAGAGGAAGGAAAGGGCCCTAAGGCAATGGGCCCCACCGGTGGTTTACCCTGTACCCCTGTGGGCCAGTCCGACCCTGGGTGCAGCCTGGGATCACAATCATGAGCATCGCAGCCGTCGGTGGTAATTCACAATGTAATTAGGGACCAGTCAGCTGATGCTTTCTCAGGCTGGCCACAGATGCAGACCCTGAACCCCTGCCACGTCTTCAAAACAGGGGTAACACGTCCCCTCTTTGAAGAATGGTGCCGGGTGCTGCCCGCCAATCACTGAGGCTGCAGGCGACATCGCAGGACCTGTTTATACGCAGAACACGTATTGCGCCTGCGCAGCCCACAGACATTGGGTTTGAAAGAAATCCATCAGCTTTATGTAGAAATGTCAGGTACCATAGCCAGACGGAGGCTGCGGGAGAGGATTCCTAAGAAAATGGGACGTGACGTCATTTCTGCCAGGCCATGCCAACTTGCACGACTTTTTAGGGACTTGGCTGCGTGTCACGCCCGATTTTTCATCACGCTGCGGTCGAGACCAGCACCGCGCCCAGCCTTCTCCTGGCATTCAATAGACGCCGGGCACATGACACACTCACACAGACATATACAGTACACTGTCACATACACATACACACTGACACACAGACATATACACTGACACACACAGATATATACTGACACACAGACATATACTCCGACATACACAGATATGTACAGACACATAGACATATACACTGACACACAGACATCTACACTGATACACACAGACATATACACTGACACATAGACATATACACACTGACACACAATCATATACACTGACACACACAGATATATACTGACACACAGACATATACACTGACACACACAGATATATACTGACACACAGACATATACTCCGACATACACAGATATGTACAGACACATAGACATATACACTGACACACAGACATATACACTGATACACACAGACATATACACTGACACACAGACATATACACTGACACACACAGATATATACTGACACACAGACATATACACTGACACACACAGATATATACTGACACACAGACATATACACCTACATACACAGATATGTACAGACACATAGACATATACACTGACACAGAGACCTCTACACTGACACACACAGACATGTACACTGACACACAAAGACATATACACTGACACACAGACATATACAGTACACTGTCACATACACATAGACATACACACTGACACACAGACATATACACTGACACACACAGACATATACACTGACACACAGACATCTACACTGACACACACAGACATATACACTGACACACACAGACATAATAAGAACTGGAGCTCTGTAATGTGGCATAATTTTAACGGGGGGTACTGTGCCGCATAATGTGTATTGGCGGCCCTACAGTGTGGCATCATGTAAACCAGGGCACTATTATGGGGCATAAGAGTAACTAGGGCACTACTGTGGGGCATAACAGTAACTAGGGCACTACTGTAGGACATAACAGTAACTAGGGCACTACTATGGGACATAACAGTAACTAGGGCACTACTGTGGGACATAACAGTAACTAGGGCACTACTATGGGGCATAACAGTAACTAGGGCACTATTGTGGGTCATAACAGTAACTAGGGCACTACTGTGGGGCATAACAGTAACTAGGGCACTACTATGGGACATAACAGTAACTAGGGCACTACTATGGGGCATAACAGTAACTAGGGCACTACTGTGTGGCATAACAGTAACTAGGGCACTACTGTGGGGCATAACAGTAACTAGGGCACTACTGTAGGACATAACAGTAACTAGGGCACTACTATGGGGCATAACAGTAACTAGGGCACTACTATGGGGCATAACAGTAACTAGGGCACTACTATGGGACATAACAGTGACTAGGGCACTACTATGGGGCATAACAGTAACTAGGGCACTACTATGGGGCATAACAGTAACCAGGGCACTACTATGGGACATAACAGTAACTAGGGCACTACTATGGGGCATAACAGTAACTAGGGCACTACTATGGGGCATAACAGTAACTAGGGCACTACTATGGGACATAACAGTAACTAGGGCACTACTATGGGGCATAACAGTAACTAGGGCACTACTATGGGGCATAACAGTAACTAGGGCACTACTATGGGACATAACAGTAACTAGGGCACTACTGTGGGGCATAACAGTAACTAGGGCACTACTGTGGGGCATAACAGTAACTAGGGCACTACTGTGGGGCATAACAGTAACTAGGGCACTACTATGGGGCATAACAGTAACTAGGGCACTACTATGGGACATAACAGTAACTAGGGCACTACTATGGGGCATAACAGTAACTAGGGCACTACTATGGGGCATAACAGTAACTAGGGCACTACTGTGGGGCATATCAGTAACTAGGGCACTACTATGGGACATAACAGTAACTAGGGCACTACTATGGGACATAACAGTAACTAGGGCACTACTATGGGACATAACAGTAACTAGGGCACTACTATGGGGCATAACAGTAACTAGGGCACTACTATGGGGCATAACAGTAACTAGGGCACTACTGTGGGGCATAACAGTAACTAGGGCACTACTGTGGGGCATAACAGTAACTAGGGCACTACTGTGGGGCATAACAGTAACTAGGGCACTACTGTGGGACATAACAGTAACTAGGGCACTACTGTGGGACATAACAGTAACTAGGGCACTACTGTGGGGCATAACAGTAACTAGGGCACTACTATGGGACATAACAGTAACTAGGGCACTACTGTGGGACATAACAGTAACTAGGGCACTACTGTGGGACATAACAGTAACTAGGGCACTACTATGGGGCATAACAGTAACTAGGGCACTACTATGGGGCATAACAGTAACTAGGGCACTACTGTGGGGCATAACAGTAACTAGGGCACTACTGTGGGGCATAACAGTAACTAGGGCACTACTGTGGGGCATAACAGTAACTAGGGCACTACTGTGGGGCATAACAGTAACTAGGGCACTACTGTGGGACATAACAGTAACTAGGGCACTACTATGGGACATAACAGTAACTAGGGCACTACTATGGGGCATAACAGTAACTAGGGCACTACTATGGGGCATAACAGTAACTAGGGCACTACTGTGGGGCATAACAGTAACTAGGGCACTACTGTGGGGCATAATAGTAACTAGGGCACTACTGTGGGGCATAACAGTAACTAGGGCACTACTGTGGGGCATAACAGTAACTAGGGCACTACTGTGGGACATAACAGTAACTAGGGCACTACTGTGGGGCATAACAGTAACTAGGGCACTACTGTGGGACATAACAGTAACTAGGGCACTACTGTGGGACATAACAGTAACTAGGGCACTACTATGGGACATAACAGTAACTAGGGCACTACTATGGGACATAACAGTAACTAGGGCACTACTGTGGGGCATAACAGTAACTAGGGCACTACTGTGGGGCATAACAGTAACTAGGGCACTACTGTGGGGCATAACAGTAACTAGGGCACTACTGAAGGACATAACAGTAACTAGGGCACTACTATGGGGCATAACAGTAACTAGGGCACTACTATGGGGCATAACAGTAACTAGGGCACTACTATGGGGCATAACAGTAACCAGGGCACTACTATGGGACATAACAGTAACTAGGGCACTACTATGGGACATAACAGTAACTAGGGCACTACTATGGGGCATAACAGTAACTAGGGCACTACTATGGGACATAACAGTAACTAGGGCACTACTATGGGGCATAACAGTAACTAGGGCACTACTGTGGGGCATAACAGTAACTAGGGCACTACTGTGGGGCATATCAGTAACTAGGGCACTACTATGGGACATAACAGTAACTAGGGCACTACTATGGGACATAACAGTAACTAGGGCACTACTATGGGACATAACAGTAACTAGGGCACTACTATGGGGCATAACAGTAACTAGGGCACTACTATGGGGCATAACAGTAACTAGGGCACTACTGTGGGGCATAACAGTAACTAGGGCACTACTGTGGGGCATAACAGTAACTAGGGCACTACTGTGGGGCATAACAGTAACTAGGGCACTACTGTGGGACATAACAGTAACTAGGGCACTACTGTGGGACATAACAGTAACTAGGGCACTACTGTGGGGCATAACAGTAACTAGGGCACTACTGTGGGACATAACAGTAACTAGGGCACTACTGTGGGACATAACAGTAACTAGGGCACTACTATGGGGCATAACAGTAACTAGGGCACTACTATGGGGCATAACAGTAACTAGGGCACTACTGTGGGGCATAACAGTAACTAGGGCACTACTGTGGGGCATAACAGTAACTAGGGCACTACTGAAGGACATAACAGTAACTAGGGCACTACTGTGGGACATAACAGTAACTAGGGCACTACTATGGGGCATAACAGTAACTAGGGCACTACTATGGGACATAACAGTAACTAGGGCACTACTATGGGACATAACAGTAACTAGGGCACTACTATGGGGCATAACAGTAACCAGGGCACTACTATGGGGCATAACAGTAACCAGGGCACTACTATGGGACATAACAGTAACCAGGGCACTACTATGGGACATAACAGTAACTAGGGCACTACTATGGGGCATAACAGTAACTAGGGCACTACTATGGGGCATAACAGTAACTAGGGCACTACTATGGGACATAACAGTAACTAGGGCACTACTATGGGGCATAACAGTAACTAGGGCACTACTATGGGACATAACAGTAACTAGGGCACTACTATGGGACATAACAGTAACTAGGGCACTACTGTGGGGCATAACAGTAACTAGGGCACTACTGTGGGACATAACAGTAACTAGGGCACTACTATGGGACATAACAGTAACTAGGGCACTACTGTGGGGCATAACAGTAACTAGGGCACTACTATGGGGCATAACAGTAACTAGGGCACTACTATGGGACATAACAGTAACTAGGGCACTACTATGGGGCATAACAGTAACTAGGGCACTACTATGGGGCATAACAGTAACTAGGGCACTACTATGGGGCATAACAGTAACTAGGGCACTACTATGGGACATAACAGTAACTAGGGCACTACTATGGGGCATAACAGTAACTAGGGCACTACTATGGGACATAACAGTAACTAGGGCACTCCTATGGGACATAACAGTAACTAGGGCATTCCTGTGGGGCATAACAGTAAATAGGGCACTACTATGGAACATAACAGTAACTAGGGCACTACTATGGGACATAACAGTAACTAGGGCACTACTGTTGGGCATAACAGTAACTAGGGCACTATTATGGGGCATAACAGTAACTAGGGCACTACTATGGGGCATAACAGTAACTAGGGCACTACTGTGGGGCATAACAGTAACTAGGGCACTACTGTGGGGCATAACAGTAACTAGGGCACTACTGTGGGGCATAACAGTAACTAGGGCACTACTGTGGGGCATAACAGTAACTAGGGCACTACTGTAGGACATAACAGTAACTAGGGCACTACTATGGGGCATAACAGAAACTAGGGCACTACTATGGGGCATAACAGTAACTAGGGCACTACTGTGGGACATAACAGTAACTAGGGCACTACTATGGGATATAACAGAAACTAGGGCACTACTGTGGGGCATAACAGTAACTAGGGCACTACTATGGGGCATAACAGTAACTAGGGCACTACTATGGGGCATAACAGTAACTAGGGCACTACTATGGGACATAACAGTAACTAGGGCACTACTATGGGGCATAACAGTAACTAGGGCACTACTATGGGACATAACAGTAACTAGGGCACTACTATGGGACATAACAGTAACTAGGGCACTCCTGTGGGGCATAACAGTAACTAGGGCACTACTATGGGACATAACAGTAACTAGGGCACTACTATGGGACATAACAGTAACTAGGGCACTACTGTTGGGCATAACAGTAACTAGGGCACTACTATGGGGCATAACAGTAACTAGGGCACTACTATGGGGCATAACAGTAACTAGGGCACTACTGTGGGGCATAACAGTAACTAGGGCACTACTGTGTGGCATAACAGTAACTAGGGCACTACTGTAGGACATAACAGTAACTAGGGCTCTACTGTGGGACATAACAGTAACTAGGGCACTACTCTGGGACATAACAGTAACTAGGGCACTACTATGGGGCATAAATGTAACTAGGGCACTACTATGGGACATAACAGTAACTAGGGCACTACTATGGGGCATAACAGTAACTAGGGCACTACTGTGGGGCATAACAGTAACTAGGGCACTACTGTGGGGCATAACAGTAACTAGGGCACTACTATGGGGCATAACAGTAACTAGGGCACTACTGTGGGGCATAACAGTAACTAGGGCACTACTATGGGACATAACAGTAACTAGGGCACTACTATGGGGCATAACAGTAACTAGGGCACTACTATGGGGCATAACAGTAACTAGGGCACTACTATGTGCCATAACATTAACTAGGGCACTACTATGGGGCATAACATTAACTAGGGCACTACTATGGGACATAACAGTAACTAGGGCACTACTATGGGGCATAACAGTAACCAGGGCACTACTATGGGACATAACAGTAACTAGGGCACTACTGTGGGACATAACAGTAACTAGGGCACTACTGTGGGGCATAACAGTAACTAGGGCACTACTATGGGGCATAACAGTAACTAGGGCACTACTGTGGGGCATAACAGTAACTAGGGCACTACTATGGGACATAACAGTAACTAAGGCACTACTGTGGGGCATAACAGTAACTAGGGCACTACTATGGGGCATAACAGTAACTAGGGCACTACTATGGGACATAACAGTAACTAGGGCACTACTGTAGGACATAACAGTAACTAGGGCACTACTATGGGGCATAACAGTAACTAGGGCACTACTGTGGGGCATAACAGTAACTAGGGCACTACTATGGGGCATAACAGTAACTAGGGCACTACTGTGGGACATAACAGTAACTAGGGCACTACTATGGGATATAACAGAAACTAGGGCACTACTGTGGGGCATAACAGTAACTAGGGCACTACTATGGGGCATAACAGTAACTAGGGCACTACTGTGGGACATAACAGTAACTAGGGCACTACTATGGGATATAACAGAAACTAGGGCACTACTGTGGGGCATAACAGTAACTAGGGCACTACTATGGGGCATAAATGTAACTAGGGCACTACTGTGGGGCATAACAGTAACTAGGGCACTACTGTGGGGCATAACAGTAACTAGGGCACTACTATGGGACATAACAGTAACTAGGGCACTACTGTGGGGCATAACAGTAACTAGGGCACTACTGTGTGGCATAACAGTAACTAGGGCACTACTGAAGGACATAACAGTAACTAGGGCACTACTATGGGACATAACAGTAACTAGGGCACTACTATGGGACATAACATTAACCAGGGCACTACTATGGGACATAACAGTAACTAGGGCACTACTATGGGGCATAACAGTAACTAGGGCACTACTATGGGGCATAACAGTAACTAGGGCACTACTGTGGGGCATAACAGTAACTAGGGCACTACTATGGGGCATAACAGTAATTAGGGCACTACTATGGGGCATAACAGTAACTAGGGTACTACTATGGGGCATAACAGTAACTAGGACACTACTATGGGGTATAACAGTAACTAGGACACTACTATGGGGCATAACAGTAACTAGGGCATTACTATGGGGCATAACAGTAACTAGGGCACTACTATGGGGCATAACAGTAACTAGGGCACTACTATGGGACATAACAGTAACTAGTGCACTACTGTGGGGCATAACAGTAACTAGGGCACTACTGTGGGGCATAACAGTAACTAGGGCACTACTGTGTGGCAAAACAGTAACTAGGGCACTACTATGGGACATAACAGTAACTAGGGCACTACTATGGGACATAACAGTAACTAGGGCACTACTATGGGCATAACAGTAACTAGGGCACTACTATGGGACATAACAGTAACTAGGGCACTACTGTGGGGCATAACAGTAACTAGGGCACTACTGTGGGGCATAACAGTAACTAGGGCACTACTATGGGACATAACAGTAACTAGGGCACTACTATGGGGCATAACAGTAACTAGGGCAGTACTATGGGACATAACATTAACCAGGGCACTACTATGGGACATAACAGTAACTAGGGCACTACTATGGGACATAACAGTAACTAGGGCACTACTATGGGGCATAACAGTAACTAGGGCACTACTATGGGACATAACATTAACCAGGGCACTACTATGGGACATAACAGTAACTAGGGCACTACTATGGGACATAACAGTAACTAGGGCACTACTGTGGGACATAACAGTAACTAGGGCACTACTATGGGACATAACAGTAACTAGGGCACTACTATGGGGCATAACAGTAACTAGGGCACTACTATGGGACATAACATTAACCAGGGCACTACTATGGGACATAACAGTAACTAGGGCACTACTATGGGACATAACAGTAACTAGGGCACTACTGTGGGACATAACAGTAACTAGGGCACTACTATGGGGCATAACAGTAACTAGGGCACTACTATGGGGCATAACAGTAACTAGGGCACTACTATGGGGCATAACAGTAACTAGGGCACTACTATGGGACATAACAGTAACTAGGGCACTACTATGGGACATAACAGTAACTAGGGCACTACTATGGGGCATAACAGTAACTAGGGCACTACTGTGGGGCATAACAGTAACTAGGGCACTACTATGGGGCATAACAGTAACTAGGGCACTACTATGGGGCATAACAGTAACTAGGGCACCACTGTGGGGCATAACAGTAACTAGGGCACTACTATGGGGCATAACAGTAACTAGGACACTACTATGGGACATAACAGTAACTAGGACACTACTGTGGGGCATAACAGTAACTAGGGCACTACTGTCAAAGTCAGAAAAATATCTCTATGCACACTACCATATTTGCACCTCACACAGGTCCGTGCTGCGCATGCGTACGCTCTCCCGTACGTGCGCATACTCACAGTCGCGGGCACCCGCAGGCGCACGGTATGCGTATTTACGGTAGAGTTTATGTGATCGTAGCGTGCGACCCAATCATTACATATTTTCACTATATAATGTATTTTTTTAGATCATGGTCCCTTTGATAGATTCTGAAAGTTTGGTTAATATAGAATGTTCATGAACAGAGAAATCCCTCTTTGTTTGATACGAAGGGTCAGACAGGAGTAATACAGTGGTGTTTAGTATCCATCGGAAGAATATTTAATTAGAAATATTCCGGTGTTGGTTTGAAGCAGATCAATCGCTCGTGCGAATAGTTATGGACATAAGAAGTTTATGAACATTTACTTTATTTGCACTTTATTACCCATGCGGCGGGAAACCCAGTTTCCCTCCCACCTGAGCTGTTGGAAATAGTCACAGCCCACCTGTATGAATCAACCTATGACCTTTTGTTATAATGCGAGGAGGAATTCCTGTGTCCAATGAACAATGAGATTGTAGGGACCATTGAATTGCATTGTGTGTGGGGCATAAATAGAAAGGCCGATTACATCCAGCTCTCACTCTTCAACGGTTATCATTGCTGAAAATCGGGAGCTGGATGTCCAGAGGCGCATGCGATCGTTTCCTTTGTGCGTAAGTTTTTCTCCGTAATCATACTGTTTCTCTCTTGTTATTATGGGCCATATCTTTCTCTCTCTTCTCTTTCTCTCATTTTTCTCTTAAACTTAATTGTATTGTATTTATTGTGTAGTTACCTGGTTAGTTAGTCTATGTTATATTGTAGTGTATGATTTGTATTTGTATTAATTCTTTTGCAAGTATATCATTCAAAATATATATATGTTAGGCGTTGGACCCTAAGCCCAGGTATCTGTGTATTTCTTATAGAGTTAAGTATTCTCAGAGCGTCGGTGACGCTCAAACTGCTTTTAAGCTAGTAAGGTTATACTGTGTTGCATTTACACCATATCACTACACAAAGGGTTTACTGCATAATACACTGTTTATGGTTTAGATATAAAGGTTTTACATTGTGAGCGTATGCGCCGCTGGTGATCTCCTCGTGGTCTCGAGCGGTCGCATCGCTATAGCGAATCATTACGGTATTCGGCAGCCAATAGCGTGCCTGCCAGTGATCTCTTGGCCGTGAGCGAACGTAACGCTTGAGCGTCTCGACCACGGCTAAGCGATTGTTACGCAACGTGCGTACCCTTACGGTACTTCATACGTAGTTAGCGTACAGTGTTCTTAGACCTCATAAAGGGTATTATATAAGATAAATATTCTACTTTAACAATTGCGGGCTCGTCCTGTCCTTCACATATCTGCACTAGGTAATTACAGCAGACATTATCCAGCAGCAAAGGGCGGGAGATCATATTCCTCGTAGTGCATATTCCTCGTAGTGCTGTTTGGATAAGCGTCTGCTTCTCTTAGTAAAGGGTGCTGAAGGAACCGGAGGTAAGAACAACACGCTAGTCTCTTTTAAAACTGTTTATTTTTCTGCCTTGCGTACACACGCACGCATATCTGCATTTCTTTTCATTCGTGTATTTTCGTATATCACTCTCCTGTTTGCTATTATATAGTTGATAAACGTGCTAAGAGAGATTTGCCGCTATTTCAAAGTGTAAAAGTAAAGGTAATATAGTTAAAGTATAGACAAACACACAGCTCTGCCTGAGAGACAAGGCGAAGTCAGTGTGGTGTGCGGTAGATGATCAAGGATCATCTACATTGATAAACATATAAATTGTGTTACGGTGGATCTTTATTTTGCGTACACGTGTCTCTAACAAGGACTGAGATTTGTGCACGCAAACCAAAGGCCGACGCACGCAGCGTATATTACGCAACGGAGCGTACGGGTACGCCCACGTAACTCAAATCACAAGTTTTTTTCTCTCCTCTCAACGCGATAAGTAGCGCCACGCGGTAAATAACGCCAGGCGATAAATCGCACAAATTTATTTTAAATTCGAAATTTAAATTAATAGATCCTTCTCCTAATTTGTAACACATCTGGTCTAAAGAGAAATTTCTGCGCAGAAATAGAAATAGAAACAAAAGTGTACATGTGGTGAGTGAGTGTGTTGTATACAATTTTACAGGTTGAACCACAAGAAAAGTCGAGTTCTCGTGAGGTACATGCGTGTAAGTGACGTACATGGTGGCTAGGGAGGCATCCCTGGTTAAAACATACAATTTGAGCATTAGAGTGTAACAGACCAGGAGGTCATAGCAGACCAACAGGTTCAGGTACAGCAGACAAGGAAGTCCGCTATACAGTCCACAGGCACAACACCAAGAAAGGGTTGGTGCAACACCCATATAGGCCATACAAGCTCTTGCTGAAGGAATTCGCAGCCGCAATTTTCGATTCCACTGGTCGCTCCGTACATAAGATTAGTTGCTTATGTGCTGAACGATTGTACCGCACGTAATTGTGTACATTAGTAAACCTGACCGGTACTATTTGTGTACGAAGGTCATAAACGCTATTTGTACATTCTAACGTGATTTGTGTAATTTTTTTTATTTTAAGGGAAGTTCGCTGCTCACTCAGGAACTATCCAACAACCAATAGTTACTGGAAAGAGTAAGTGTTCTTCGGAGCACCCTCACAGGTTCCAGTAAATAGAGGTTCAGGTCGCAGGGGACCGAGGTCGAGTACGCCAGCACCATATCGGTGTGATCAGGTCGTATTGGTCGGCGTGGGCGAGTGAGTGGGGTACTCGGTAAACCGCCACCGTCAGCCTATTTTGAACATTTTGGTTTGCGTAAGGGTTGGCTGAATAAAGCAACACCTTCGAACTATGGGGGCCACTTGTTCAGGTAGGGGGCGATCAACCTCGGTTCAGGTTGATTCAGTAAACCGACCAGTCGGGTCGGCAAGATACGTGATGTGTGAAAAATACGGTTCACACACAGAGGTTTTATGTGATGAATGGGAGAGAATGACGGTACATGACGGGGAGAAATTCCCAAGAGTAGGTAGCTTCAGCACAGAAGTATTAACGAATTTAAGGAGAAGGATATGTCTCATTAAATCAGCAAAGAGACGAATCAAGCATTATGATTATTTGCAGTTGTGGCAACAGGAGGGTGACATACAGAGAGGATTGGCTCAGGCGGCGGGATCTGGCTCAATCAGAAAACTGATAGCCACGGCCCCACCGCCACCATATATATCGGGAGAGAAATTGGTTGCGGAGAATGACGCACTAAGGTGTAACACACAAACACTTAGCAACTGTGTAAATGTTAAAGATAATGTTAACCAATTAACCAATGCAAGTATTAACCCGTGCAAGTTGTACCCTGTTTTGAACTTTCCTCAGGAGTGTGATCAAGAAGACGAATCGGCAACAATTTCAGCGCTCTCTCTAGCAGCCACCATAGCAGAGACCACAGTAGGCACAGCTCCACCCACGAGATTAGTAACAAGGGCCCCTAGCGGAGGGATAGGTGAGGTCGTATCTACAGGTAAGTACGGCACCATACACTATGCTGAAGCCATTTCACCACAGGCTGTAGAACCCACACAGAGTGACATTGTTAGAGTTAATCCTGTTAGGGTAATAGCTGTTCCAAATGGGAAAACTGACACATCAGGAGTCACCCCTGTGAGGAACATTGCCATGTATAGCCCATTTTCCAGAATGGAATTAAGGACCATAGTGTCTGAATTCCCTGACCCTAGAAAAGACTTAGTTGCCAGCCAAAAATACATCAGAGACCTAGGTAACACTGTAGAGCCCAACAACAAAGACTGGCAGATATTGCTGAGAGCATGTTTACCCTCCAATGTTGACGCAACTCAATTTTTAGCTGACTGTGGATTAGATCAGGATGTACCTCTTACAGATGTGTACAACAAAGACAATGTAAAAAGAATAAGCTTACAGTTAAAGGAGTATTTCCCAGCCGTAGTTAAATGGAACAAAATATTCTCCATTAAACAGAAGGAGTCAGAAACAGCTGCAGAGTATTTTCACAGAGCATTATCAGAAATGGCAAAATACACAGGCATAGAGGACATTAAAACAAACATAAACCATCGAGAAGTAGCAGTATCGGTACTGATGGATGGTTTAAAAGAATCATTAAAGACTAGGGTACAGACCACACAACCATGTTGGCGAGGTCTGTCTGTGGCTACTTTGAGAGAGGCTGCTATTGATCACGATAGGAACATCACCAGACACAGGGAACAACAAAGTGATAAGTTAATGGCAGTAAGTATACAGGCCCTGACCACAAAACAGCCTGTGTTAACATCACCAAACTCTGTGGGTAAGTCAAATGTGGTAACATGTTATTTTTGTCACAAACAGGGACACTTTGCACGAGACTGTAGATCGAGAAATGTACAAAAATCTTATCAACCCCCTAGACAACGACACGACACACGACATTGGGAGCAGGGTCCGCAGAAACGGAGTTATGAGCCACATGCAGGGGAAACAAAAAGATACCCCCCAAACAGAGATTGGCAAACCTCTGGTAGTTCCCAGCTAACTCCCTCACAAGTAGTTGCTGCCAGCGGGATTCAGGGAGGTCACCATACCCAATAGGGGTGTGGCCATACCTGTAATCTGCAGCCAGTAAAATTGATTGCAAGCCTTGGAAGTGAACCAGAAATTGCAATCAATGTAGCTGGTAAATCATTAAACTTTCTTGTAGACACAGGGGCGGCCAAATCAGTGATAAATTCGACAGTGGGCATGAGAACCACTGGTAAGACAATTTCAGCCATAGGGGTAACGGGAGTAGTCCAGCACTACCCTGTTAGCAAACCAGCCGAGATTACAGTAGGGCCGTTACATACCAAGCATTCCTTTTTGCTGGCTGCATCGGCACCGACCAATCTCCTGGGTAGAGACTTATTGTGTAAAATGGGGTGCGTCATTTATTGTACTCCTGAAGGTGTATTCTTGGACATACCTGAGAATCACGCTCAGGAAGTACGAGACATGTTAGACTCCCCGTCAAAATTAATGTCACATACCATTATGACAAATAGGACTCCCTCCCAAGTAGAAGAAATGACATCTCAGATACCAGAGTCACTTTGGACAAAAGATGGACAGGACACTGGATTAATGGCAAACGTAGCTCCGGTAGTTGTACAAGTAAAAGATGGTAGGATAGCTCCAAAAATCCCACAGTACCCTCTGAAGCCAGAGGTGGAGTTAGGAGTTTATCCCGTAATAGAGCGCTTGCTACAACAGGGCATTCTGGTAAGAACGTCCAGCACTGCCAATAGTCCCATCTTCCCTGTTAAAAAGAGTGGGGGGAGGGGTTATCGGCTAGTGCAGGATCTAAGGGGGATTAACAAAATAGTTGAGAGTCAGTTCCCCGTAGTGCCAAATCCAGCTGTCATCCTAATGCAAATCCCTCCCACTGCGAAATTTTTCACTGTTATTGACCTCTGCTCCGCTTTCTTTTCGGTACCTCTGCACCCTGACAGTCAATATCTGTTTGCATTCACATACAGAGGAGTCCAATACACATGGACTCGATTACCACAAGGATTCATAGATAGTCCAAGTATATTTTCCCAGGCTTTGCATGATTGTTTACAGTCTTTCCAACCAGTGAGTGGATCAGTATTAATACAGTACGTGGATGATCTACTACTGTGTTCTGATTCATTGGAAGCATCCCTGAAGGATACGAAACAGCTCCTGTTTCATCTTTCAGACACAGGACACAAGGTTTCCAAAGACAAGTTGCAATTATGCCAAACTAAGGTAAAATATTTGGGACACTGTCTAACACAAGGACTGAGACACCTGACCGCTGATAGAATTCAAGCAATTAGAGACATGACTCTGCCACAAACCCAGCAACAGATCAGAACATTTTTAGGAATGTGTGGGTATTGCCGTAACTGGATCCCAGGGTTTTCCATCCTAGCGTTACCCTTGCAGGAAATGGTCTCCTCAAACAAACCTGATCGGATTTCGCATACAGACGAGTCTGAGACAGCATTTGAGAGACTTAAACAGTGCCTAACGCAGGCACCAGCATTGGGTATGCCGGACTATGGGAAACCCTTTGAACTATACGGAACAGAAAGTGCTGGTTGCGCGGCAGGTGTACTAACCCAAAAGCACAGTGATGCCAGCAGGCCGATAGCATATTACAGCGCTCAGCTAGATACGGTAGCGCGATCCCTCCCCACATGCTTGCGAAACGTTGCTGCGATAGCATTGCTAGTAACGAAAAGCGAAGACGTCGTGCTAGGTCACAACCTCACAATTCATACACCACATGCAGTGTCAGCCTTGTTAAATTCTGCCCAAACCAGACACGTCTCATCAGCGCGGTTTACAAGATGGGAATTGGCACTAATGGCCCCCGTAAACATCACCATAAGGAGATGCAGTGCATTAAATCCTGCAACATATCTCCCAGGTGTGCCTGGACAGGCACAAAGGGTGGAGGATGAGAGTGGTGGGGAAGGAGAATTTAATACAAAGGAAGACACTCATGATTGTATGGAATATTTGACCCAAAATTTTACCGCAAGGCCTGACATCAGTGACAACCCACTGGAAGATGCAGAACTTACGTTCTACACGGACGGTAGTTGTCATAGACAGTCAGACTCGGGAGACTTGTGTACTGGATACGCAGTCGTAGATGACCAAGGCACCATAGAAGCGGAACCGCTAGGCCCACCTCACTCAGCCCAGGTTGCTGAACTGGTCGCCCTAACCAGAGCATGTGAATTGGCTAAGGGCAAATCAGCCAATATCTACACCGATTCTAGATACGCATTCGGGGTAGTCCATGATTTCGGAGCCCTATGGCGCCTCAGAAATTTCATGACGGCAGCTGGTACACCGGTAGCGCATGCAGCTCACATAAAAAGGCTTCTAACAGCGATACAGGAACCCGACAGAGTGGCTGTTATCAAATGTAAAGCACACACATATAGCCAAGACCCAATATCACTTGGTAACAGCCGAGCAGACGAAGCGGCTAAATTAGCAGCTGGTACCCCCAGACAGACAGACACCACACAACTGATGGTATTTAATACCATCAACACACAGAAGTTGTGTGAGATGCAAAATTTGTGTTCCACACAGGAAAAGGCAGTCTGGAAGGCAAAGGGATATGGCAAGGAGTCCTCAGGACTCTGGACGGATGGACAAGGTAAACCGGTGGCCCCCAGAGCATATCTTCCATGTTTAGCTGAGGCAGCTCACGGGCTGACTCATCTGGGCAGGGAAGGGATGTGCAAGTTAGTAAGAGCATATTGGTGCGCCCCAGGATTCTCCTCTCATGCGAGTAAAAGAGCCATGTCATGCCTTACCTGTTTGAGAAAGAATATTGGAAAGGCAACACCTACAGAACCATCCCATATCCCACCTGCCGGCGGCCCTTTCCAGGTAATACAGATTGACTTTATTCAATTACCCCCTTGTCGAAATTTGAAATATGTACTTGTTTGTATAGATGTTTTCTCAAATTGGGTCGAAGCATTTCCGGCGGCCACAAATACCGCTATGTTTACTGCTAAGAAAATTGTGCAGGAATTTGTATGTAGATATGGTATCCCTAGAATTATCGAAAGTGATAGGGGTACCCATTTTACAGGTGATGTCTTTCAAGGAATGTGTAAATTGATGGGAATTGATAGCAAGCTGCACACTCCATACCGTCCACAGGCGAGTGCGAAAGTGGAAAGAGTGAACAGCACTATTAAAAATAAACTGAGTAAAGTGATGGCAGAGACAGGATTGACATGGCCAGAAGCTTTACCCATTGTACTGCACAGCATCAGAACCACTCCCAGGTCCCCTCTTAATCTGTCTCCCTTTGAAATCTTGTTTGGTCGACAACCGCATGTTATGATTAACCCTCAGGATGATTTTAAGTGTAACAATGAAGTGACTGTAAAATACTTGATTAACATGAGTAAACAGTTAAGGAATCAAAATGATAATCTGAAGTTAGTGATTCCTGAGTTACCAGATAGTAATTGTCATGACATTGAACCTGGGGATTATGTAATGATACGGAATTTTCTACGCTCAGGTTGCCTTATTGACAGATGGGAAGGACCATACCAGGTCTTATTGACTAGCACTACAGCATTGAAGGTTGCTGAGAGAGAGACTTGGGTTCATTCGTCCCACTGTAAGAAGGTCGTTGATCCAGAGAAGTCCTGTGATAAGGAACAGACGGTAGAGGTTGTATCACTAGAGTGTCTGTTCCAGGAGGACTAAGGCGGCACCTGAGCATCGAGAACCACAAGATCAAAAGCAGTTGTCGATCCCCTGTTCCCTTTTATTGTTTTTCTCCACTTCCCATCCCCTCTCCCTCAAATTATTTTTCCCCCTTCTCATTCTTCTCCGTTTCCTCCTACAAGATGGACTTGCCCCAAGAGACTGTGATCCGGATTTTCCTGTTGACCATGATGTTGACCAGAGCAGTCTGTTCCGGCGAGAGTACCATGGAGGTCGAGAGAGGTTCTGGAATGGGTTCTGATGACAGAGATGGAGGCGTAGTTTTCCAAGAACAACTTAACCAACAAGTAAAGGCGAGTATCAGAAAACGATCCGATAGCATTGACCATAGAAGGAATTGTGAAGGATTGTTAGCTGAAGAAAACTGTATCTGTCGGCTCTGTAACAATGTCATTGAGGATGGGTGCATAAAGAAATGCCAATCCAGTTTTAATATCCATATGGACCGGCATCCATTGAGTGACTATCACTCCTTAGTTGGTAGTGTGTTAAATAAAACAGATTGTTGGGTATGCTCTCAAGTACCTCAAGGTCATAGCAAATCAGGGCTAGTACCATTTCCTTTAACGTTAGGGGAGGTACTTGAGTTAAGTGGTGGGAGACCGGTGGACAGAAGGTTTAATATCTCCAGCCCTCCTAGTTTGAAGCTCCACCAATACCATGTGGATTGGTCCCTATTATGTTTTAACATCTCCAATCCCTGAAAGCCGGGAAATTGGGAAGTGTCATGGAGTAATCAAACCATGACCTTTTCACACAGAGCAGATAGAATGCCTACAGATACAGAGCTTATACGCCACATAGCCAGTAGAGGAAAATCTTTCCGGTATAGGTATACCTTAGGAAATTGGATTACGAGAGTTGGAGAGGTATCACCAGGATACTGTGCACATATCGTACAACCCGATACGTGTACTAAGCAGATGGAAGAATTAGGGTTAGGAGATTTCACATGGAAGGTGTGTAATATGGTTATGTCCTACTCCGTCCCATATGTTCTCCCCGATGATGCATATTTCATATGCGGGAGAAAGGCGTATAAGTGGCTTGCCCCAAACTCTGAAGGATTGTGTTATATTGGAAAAGTACTGCCTGAAGTAATGACTGTATCACATGACAAAATGAAAGACATACACCGTGTTGCCCAAACTCCTTATACTCACACCCATTACGAGCACGTAGTTAAACGGCACCTGATAGAAAGAACAGAGCACCCGGCCTCTGACATGATCAGTGAATCCACCGGGATTCAATTCTTAATCGCGTTAGATATCACTCACACCGCTAGAGGAGTGTTGAATTATAAATACATTTCTGCGCTCGCCAATTTGTTAGATAATATCACTGAAATGTATGATGACACGTTTAGGTATACTGGAAGGGAACTTCAGGCTTACAAAACAGAACTAGTCCAGCATAGAATGGTTCTTAATTACCTCACAGCAGTAACAGGCGGATATTGTGTCACACTGGCAACACAATACGGTGTGAAATGTTGCACATATATTACGAATAGCACCGAGGACCCGGTCGAGGTCATAGACCAAAAGATGGACGATATTCTCCAACTAAAGTGGGAATTTCGCAGAAGACACAATCTCACCCTTGCTGCTGTGAGTAATGAGCTGACTGGTTGGGTGTCATGGTTGAACCCGCGAAATTGGTTCTCCGGTTTAGGAGAATGGGCCCAAGGAGTTATAATGGATGTTGGGAAGTTTCTCCTATGTATCTTAGGTGTTATCATAACGATTGGTTTGATATTTAGATGCGGTCAGGCTTTAATGAGGTGCAATCATCGTACTAGGGTAATGAGTTTAAGGAGTGAGGAAACTGTAATTCCAATGGACTTGATTTATGACCCAAATGTAGAAACAATGATGTGATGAAAATGCGATTTTAACGGTCCGTTTCTTTCACCTGTTTTTCCGTTTCCTCCAAGGTAAAAAGACCCACTTGGACGAGGAATTTGATGAGCCGATATACAGACAACAGAGGGATTAAAGAAGAAGTTTTGACAACCTGATACACAGATTTTTGATGAACTATGCCATGGATCCCCAGTTTCCCTAGAAATTTTAAAATTACGCTAGCCCAACACTTTTGTAAATCTATGGACATTGACAGCTTTTGCTCGCACCTTATGAGCAAAAGCACAAAGAAGACTGCATTCAACAGACACCAAACAAGACCTCAATCGACGAATGTACATTTATCTGACATAGAATACCACCGCATTTACCGTAATTATGTCTTTTCTTCATTTCTACAACCCTCAGGTAATGACACACACAGTCGATAGGGAATACAGGCACAGATATCAGCAATCACATATCTTCCCCATTCATGTATCATCAACTACAATGTGCTCCCCCATTTTGTTACAACCAAAGCCGAAAAGAGCTCGGTAAAGTTTGACAGCCCATCCACAGACCCGTACCACGGGATAAGAAGGAATTCAAATGTATACTTCGCAATACCTCGATGCTTGATTTAAAACACGTACGGCACGATGATACATGACCCCCAAGCACGGATTCATACACACATGCTTCTGCTATCTCACTAGGTCATACCCTTTTCCTACCTTCTCCTCTCCTCCCTTACCCAACCATGTAAATGTATTAACCCCTAACATATATTTTTCTCTTTTTGAAATGTTTTCAGGAAGTGGCAGTTATTGTTGACTGCCAAAGGGTGGACTGTCAAAGTCAGAAAAATATCTCTATGCACACTACCATATTTGCACCTCACACAGGTCCGTGCTGCGCATGCGTACGCTCTCCCGTACGTGCGCATACTCACAGTCGCGGGCACCCGCAGGCGCACGGTATGCGTATTTACGGTAGAGTTTATGTGATCGTAGCGTGCGACCCAATCATTACATATTTTCACTATATAATGTATTTTTTTAGATCATGGTCCCTTTGATAGATTCTGAAAGTTTGGTTAATATAGAATGTTCATGAACAGAGAAATCCCTCTTTGTTTGATACGAAGGGTCAGACAGGAGTAATACAGTGGTGTTTAGTATCCATCGGAAGAATATTTAATTAGAAATATTCCGGTGTTGGTTTGAAGCAGATCAATCGCTCGTGCGAATAGTTATGGACATAAGAAGTTTATGAACATTTACTTTATTTGCACTTTATTACCCATGCGGTGGGAAACCCAGTTTCCCTCCCACCTGAGCTGTTGGAAATAGTCACAGCCCACCTGTATGAATCAACCTATGACCTTTTGTTATAATGCGAGGAGGAATTCCTGTGTCCAATGAACAATGAGATTGTAGGGACCATTGAATTGCATTGTGTGTGGGGCATAAATAGAAAGGCCGATCACATCCAGCTCTCACTCTTCAACGGTTATCATTGCTGAAAATCGGGAGCTGGATGTCCAGAGGCGCATGCGATCGTTTCCTTTGTGCGTAAGTTTTTCTCCGTAATCATACTGTTTCTCTCTTGTTATTATGGGCCATATCTTTCTCTCTCTTCTCTTTCTCTCATTTTTCTCTTAAACTTAATTGTATTGTATTTATTGTGTAGTTACCTGGTTAGTTAGTCTATGTTATATTGTAGTGTATGATTTGTATTTGTATTAATTATTTTGCAAGTATATCATTCAAAATATATATATGTTAGGCGTTGGACCCTAAGCCCAGGTATCTGTGTATTTCTTATAGAGTTAAGTATTCTCAGAGCGTCGGTGACTCTCAAACTGCTTTTAAGCTAGTAAGGTTATACTGTGTTGCATTTACACCATATCACTACACAAAGGGTTTACTGCATAATACACTGTTTATGGTTTAGATATAAAGGTTTTACATTGTGAGCGTATGCGCCGCTGGTGATCTCCTCGTGGTCTCGAGCGGTCGCATCGCTATAGCGAATCATTACGGTATTCGGCAGCCAATAGCGTGCCTGCCAGTGATCTCTTGGCCGTGAGCGAACGTAACGCTTGAGCGTCTCGACCACGGCTAAGCGATTGTTACGCAACGTGCGTACCCTTACGGTACTTCATACGTAGTTAGCGTACAGTGTTCTTAGACCTCATAAAGGGTATTATATAAGAATAATATTCTACTTTAACACTACTATGGGGCATAACAGTAACTAGGGCACTACTATGGGACATAACCGTAACTAGAGCACTACTGTGGGGCATAACAGTAACTAGGGCACTACTATGGGGCATAACAGTAACTAGGGCACTACTGTGGGGCATAACAGTAACTAGGGCACTACTATGGGACATAGCAGTAACTAGGGCACTACTGTGGGGCATAACAGTAACTAGGGCACTACTATGGGGCATAACAGTAACTAGGGCACTACTGTGGGGCATAACAGTAACTAGGACACTATTGTTGGGCATAACAGTAACTAGGGCACTACTATGGGGCATAACAGTAACTAGGGCACTACTGTGGGGCATAACAGTAACTAGGGCACTACGGTGGGACATAACAGTAACTAGGGCACTACTGTGGGGCATAACATTAACTAGGGCACTACTATGGGACATAGCAGTAACTAGGGCACTACTGTGGGGCATAACAGTAACTAGGGCACTACTATGGGGCATAACAGTAACTAGGGCACTACTGTGGGGCATAACAGTAACTAGGGCACTACTGTGGGACATAACAGTAACTAGGGCACTACTGTGGGGCATAACAGTAACTAGGGCACTACTGTAGGACATAACAGTAACTAGGGCACTATTGTTGGGCATAACAGTAACTAGGGCACTACTATGGGGCATAACAGTAACTAGGGCACTACTGTGGGGCATAACAGTAACTAGGGCACTACGGTGGGGCATAACATTAACTAGGGCACTACTATGGGACATAGCAGTAACTAGGGCACTACTGTGGGGCATAACAGTAACTAGGGCACTACTGTGGGGCATAACAGTAACTAGGGCACTACTATGGGACATAACAGTAACTAGGGCACTACTATGGGGCATAACAGTAACTAGGGCACTACTATGGGGCATAACAGTAACTAGGGCACTACTATGGGGCATAACAGTAACTAGGGCACTACTATGGGACATAACAGTAACTAGGACACTACTGTGGGGCATAACAGTAACTAGGGCACTCCTGTGGGGCATAACAGTAACTAGGGCACTACTGTAGGACATAACAGTAACTAGGGCACTATTGTTGGGCATAACAGTAACTAGGGCACTACTATGGGGCATAACAGTAACTAGGGCACTACTGTGGGGCATAACAGTAACTAGGGCACTACGGTGGGGCATAACATTAACTAGGGCACTACTATGGGACATAGCAGTAACTAGGGCACTACTGTGGGGCATAACAGTAACTAGGGCACTACTGTAGGACATAACAGTAACTAGGGCACTATTGTTGGGCATAACAGTAACTAGGGCACTACTATGGGGCATAACAGTAACTAGGGCACTACTGTGGGGCATAACAGTAACTAGGGCACTACGGTGGGGCATAACATTAACTAGGGCACTACTATGGGACATAGCAGTAACTAGGGCACTACTGTGGGGCATAACAGTAACTAGGGCCCTACTGTGTGGCATAACAGTAACTAGGGCACTACTATGGGACATAACAGTAACTAGGGCACTACTATGGGGCATAACAGTAACTAGGGCACTACTATGGGGCATAACAGTAACTAGGGCACTACTAGGGGGCATAACAGTAACTAGGGCACTACTATGGGACATAACAGTAACTAGGACACTACTGTGGGGCATAACAGTAACTAGGGCACTCCTGTGGGGCATAACAGTAACTAGGGCACTACTGTAGGACATAACAGTAACTAGGGCACTACTATGGGACATAACAGTAACTAGGGCACTACTATGGGGCATAACAGTAACTAGGGCACTACTATGGGACATAACAGTAACTAGGGCACTACTGTGGGGCATAACAGTAACTAGGGCACTACTATGGGACATAACAGTAACTAGGGCACTACTGTGGGGCATAACAGTAACTAGGGCACTACTATGGGACATAACAGTAACTAGGGCACTACTATGGGGCATAACAGTAACTAGGGCACTACTATGGGGCATAACAGTAACTAGGGCACTACTGTAGGACATAACAGTAACTAGGGCACTACTGTGGGGCATAACAGTAACTAGGGCACTACTATGGGGCATAACAGTAACTAGGGCACTACTGTAGGACATAACAGTAACTAGGGCACTACTGTGGGGCATAACAGTAACTAAGGCACTACTGTGTGGCATAACATTAACTAGGGCACTACTGTGGGGCATAACAGTAACTAGGGCACTACTATGGGGCATAACAGTAACTAGAGCACTACTATGGGACATAACAGTAACTAGGGCACTACTGTGGGACATAACAGTAACTAGGGCACTACTGTGGGGCATAACATTAACTAGGGCACTACTATGGGACATAGCAGTAACTAGGGCACTACTGTGGAGCATAACAGAAACTAGGGCACTCCTGTGGGGCATAACAGTAACTAGGGCACTACTGTGGGGCATAACAGTAACTAGGACACTATTGTTGGGCATAACAGTAACTAGGGCACTACTATGGGGCATAACAGTAACTAGGGCACTACTGTGGGGCATAACAGTAACTAGGGCACTACTGTGGGGCATAACAGCATCTAGGACACTACTGTGGGGCATAACAGTAACTAGGGCACTACTATGGGACATAACAGTAACTAGGGCATTACTATGGGACATAACAGTAACTTGGGCACTACTATGGGGCATAACAGTAACTAGGGCACTACTGTGGGGCATAAAAGTAACTTGGGCACTACTTTGGGGCATAACAGTAACTAGGGCACTACTATGGGACATAACAGTAACTAGGGCACTACTGTGGGGCATAAAAGTAACTTGGGCACTACTATGGGACATAACAGTAACTAGGGCACTCCTGTGGGGCATAACAGTAACTAGGGCACTACTATGGGACATAACAGTAACTAGGGCACTACTGTGGGGCATAACAGCAACAAGGACACTACTGTGGGGCATAACATTAACTAGGGCACTCCTGTGGGGCATAACAGTAACTAGGACACTACTGTGGGGCATATAACTTCTGCAGAGAGGTGTTTCTCTATAAACCCTGGGACAGGGGCCCCCTCAGTATGTTGCTATGGTGCCGCCCGATGTTCTAGTTATGCCCCTGATTGGTGCCCTTTTCTTGATAGGAGCGCAGATAATGACAGTATAGTACATGGGTGAGAAGGGGTATTATGGGCACATAACATGCACGGATTCTAATAAAGCCCATAACGCCAAATAATAATCTACCCCTCAGTTCCAGGATCAGCCCCACACACCGAGATGAGACGTTGTGATATCTCCCCCTCCCCTCTACAAAACCAGGTATAACCTAGCATGGCAGCACTCTGGCCAGGATGTACTAAACGGAAAATGCGGTAAACCCTCGTTTACCGAATGTACTAACCCCCGGCCACCGGGACAGCGCTGTGCAGGGGAATATCAGATTTTGCTGGCGATACCCCATAGAAGCCTATGGGCTTCTCTCCGCAGTGCTGGTGCGAGGGATATAATGGGATCCCTCCCAGCATGCCTCGCTGCCGCCCCCGTCACTCTGCGCATTCGCAGACTGACTCCAGGGGCTGAAATGCGGAAGTCAGGCAGCCGCCGGAGATCACAAAGGACAGCTCTTATCGGAAGACTAGCATCGCAACGATCGGCGGTCATGGGCACTGATGTCCCTTAGTACATCCCACCCTCTGGCCCTGCATGGGTAGGTGGGTAGCACCCTGATGGGACCAGTGGCACCAATACCATGCTTTCGCTACAGCCCCATGTGGGAGGGCACATTATAATCCCAGCCTTAATGAAGCCGCCATGTCAGTTATGGCTTCCATGGCTTATGTAGTGACATCAGGCAGATCCCAAAGATTCGCTGCTTTGCCAATGACATAAACATGTGACAGTTCTAGGGCCTGTAGAGATTACAGTGTGTCTGTTGTATACATCGCAGTGATCTGCTAACAGCGCTCACATAACAGCGATAAAGCCGCCATTAACTCTGTACGGTCGCTGTAGCAGAAGATGTACAATAACGACACAATTGGTAGCTGTACACTGATGCATACAGCCTGTTACCCGGGAATTTGCAGGAAATGCTGCGTCGGTGGCTTATCCTTCTCTACAGACTGGGGCCACATAAATCCCCTTTCCTGATTGCATTATGCGATTCGCATTGCGCAGCAGTGATTTAGTACATAAGCCGAGTGTGTCATTCCTATCGCTCCTAATACATATCCATTGCTGTAGCTGAAGCAGAACCGGGATTCTCATCTCATTCCGCGCTTCCTGAGAGCTCTCCGTCCATTCACACTCCGCACACGTCTGCGGTGTCAGGAAACCTCCCAGTGGGAGCATCCGCCCTGCAGAGGAGAGAGACACAATGACAGCGGCCAATATCCTCTATGAAACATCTTCCACGTCTGAGCCCTCACAGGGGCGGACGGAGTGTGTGAGGAAACAATGAGGGTAATGAGAGCCTTGGGAGCCCTGGAGATCAGGTCAGTCTCTGGCAGAGGAGCTAACGGAGGACACATATAACCAGCCATACACTCTCGCTACAAACATGGATGATAAGGGATCAACGGAAAAGCATCAATTTCCTATAAGTACAAACATACAGGGCGTGATACTGAGTCGCAACGCAGTGCCTGTGACAGACGCAGCGCATCAGCCTTCTCCTGCATCCAGACAGTGTGCACACAGAGTTGCTATTGAGACATACGGGAGACGCACAGTATGAGACTAGTCCCGAGTATGTATTGAGCCCTCCTGGGTAGTGACAGCAAGGTGGGCCTAGTGGATGCACGGAAATGGTCCCTCTTATGTGTGGGTGCTGCTCACATAGAGACTGCACCAAATTCTGACTCACACACGTATTGTGTGACACTGTAGGTGAAATTAAACTGCAGTGTTAAACTACTATTTCTGACTCTTACACGTATTGTGTGACACTGTAAGTGAAAGGGAACTGCAGTGTTATTCCTGACTCATACACGTATTGTGTGACACTGTAGGTGAAATTAAACTGCAGTGTTTGATTACTATTTCTGACTCTTTCACGTATTGTGTGACACTGTAGGGGAAAATGAACTGCAGTGTTATTCCTGACTCATACACACATTGTGTGACACTGTAGGTGACATTAAACCACAGTGTCAGATTACTATTTCTGACTCATACACGTATTATGTGACGCTGTAGGTGAATTTAAACCATAGTGTTAGATTACTATTTCTAACTCATACACATATTATGTGACACTGTAGGTGAAATTAAACTGCAGTGTAATATATATCCTGACTCCTCCACATAATACTGTAGATTTTAAATTTTTTGCACAAATTGTGGTGTGTGATGTACCCCACTTGGTCTGTGTTTGTTGATAGATATGGAGGACAA
Source organism: Pseudophryne corroboree (assembly GCF_028390025.1). Lineage (NCBI taxonomy): Eukaryota > Metazoa > Chordata > Amphibia > Anura > Myobatrachidae > Pseudophryne > Pseudophryne corroboree. The sequence goes on along the minus strand of NC_086445.1, from coordinate 10,218,199 downwards.
ACAATTGAGAGAAGAGCAGGAAGCACATACTAGTGGTGCAGGTGCTGCCACCAATCATGACGATACAAGTCTGTCAATGTAATTTGGATGAAAAAGATACATCGTTCACAAAAGTGCAAATCATATGTTCTGCTCAAACGATGACAATCCGATATTGCTTCCCCGCAGCTCGTATGATGTATCCTCTGATCTTACCTGCTGCCAATGTCTGTAAATGTAGAGATCATATGATAAATCGTTTGTTAAAAGAACACTTTTTTACAAAATCGTGAGTCAGTGACTGCCAGGGAGCTCCAGGGGGAGTTCAAGGGAAATCACAAACGATATTCCATCATTTGTGAATCGCTCAGTGTGGGCACCTTTAGAGGGCTTAAGTCACGGCATGTAAAATCAAAGAAGTAATTTAATTTTACAGTGGTAAAGAAAAAACATTAAAAGAAAAGTTAGCTGCTGAGAAACATGAGGGTGGCAAGGAAAGACTCAGGCCTTGGCCTTTAAGTGGTGGTTCCGCAACTGTCAGTGAGGCATCTTCTTCTACATCTCATGACGATGAAAGAGCTTCTCACCGAGAGTCTAGAAGAGGCATCAAAAAAATAGAAACCACTAAGGCAGTAGAACAAACTGTGCGTTCAGAAGCATCACACCTTCCTGAGGAACGTTTATGGGATGTCCTCGTTAGCTGTGTGCGAGTCTGACATTTCTCACACTGTCCTCATAGAGAAGCCTCTTTCACCTCCTTCCACCATTTCTGCACCATCTGCACATGTAAGGAGCAGTACAAGTAAGGATGGTGATGAGGGCATAATAGAAATTGAGGATTCATGTGTGGAAGTTGAACAGGATGAGGGGGATATGTGTGCACTACTATCTAACACTGAGGAGGACGTTCATGATGTTGTTTGTGTAAGTCAGCCACCAGTGGCAGCAGTTCTTGCTCATGATAAAAAGAAAGCCATTGTGATACCTGGGCATAAAACCAAAAAAGCCACCTCTTGGGTATGGGATTATTTTTACCCAAATCCTGGCAATGCTTGCGAAGGCATCTGCTCCATTTGTGAGGCCAAAATTAGTAGAAGTAAGGATGTTAGCCATTTAGGCAACTCCTCCATGTTACATCATTTGCAGCAAGTACATGAAATTTATTGTATTATGTGATCAGAGCTAGTCCTTCCGAAAAAAATAGTTTTGTGGGGGACCAAAGAAAACAAGCACTTCAGCCACAAAAATGTCAGTTCCTGTCACTGAAGTGCTTGGTTTGTTATACTGTGCATGTCCTTTTTAATATCCAACATAAGGGTGGGAGGGAGAGCACAAGGACAATTCCATCTTGCACCACGTTTCTTTTCTGCCACTGCTGTGTGGCAATGAATTCATAGATGTGCTACAAACTGCTGTATGTTTGTGCTGCTGCTCTGTCGCTTTGTAACCAAAGGCTCCAGCCTTTGGCCTAAAATGGATGAAAACAATATTGTGAACTGTGAGGTGGTCAAACTTGACAGGAACTGACTTTATCCATGAATGGTATTGAGGTTAAGATTACTGTAGCAACAAAAATACAGGTCGAGATTCTGCGATTTTAGCTGTTTTTAGTTAATTTTTTACAAAAATACAAATCCAAAACACACAAGAACGATTTTGGCAAACCAAATACAGATCCAAAACACGAAGGAGATACAGATCCAACACCAAAACCAAAACACGGGGTCAGCGCACATCTCTCATATAAACATATACATTTATATTTACAGTGTATACTATTTTTTCCATTACAGATGAGAGTGCCAACTCTCCAGGGAATCATTCAGAGGAGGATGCTGCACTTACACCACCACCATGTGTGCTGCTCCCCTCTGACCAGTGCCGCTACTCTCTGGGAGACTGCAGTTCCAGGGCCGTCTTAGCAGCAGTGTGGGCCCCTGGGCACAGCAATACACTGGGGCCCCTACCCATCCTCCATGGGTGGGGGTGCTATTAGCGGCAGTTTTGATGTCCCGCAGGCGGTAGGGGGTGTACTATCTTCTGCTCAGCATGTAGGACCTGGAGCAGTAATTTCTGCTAATTACTCCTTTACTGCACAGATGGGGCGGGAGGGAGATCACTAATCTGTAGAAGGGGGCATTGGGCTGAATGAAGGGGCCCCGATACATGACTTCCAGGGTGCTATGGGGTGTTTAATACATAAGGGAGGGGTTGATAGTGGAGTGGGCTTAATTTTCATCATTTTCTGGTGGGGGGCAGCTTGCTTGACTGCAGATATCTCAAGTTCCTGGAAAAAGATTACTTAGCTTTGAATGGGATAAAAATTAGAGTGTCTCACCTATCAGGAGGTACTGGGGACACCTGTCAGGAGGTACTGGGGACACCGATCAGGAGGTACTGGGGACACCTGTCAGGAGGTACTGGGGACACCGATCAGGAGGTACTGGGGACACCTGTCAGGAGGAACTGGGGACTTGGATATTAGAGTTCAGGAGCCAGGGCAATCCACCAACAAATATATAAAACTGCATATTAGGCGTGTGGAGCTTGAGCAGGGACCAGCTGCTTGAAGGCTGATATCTCTGGTTCTGGGCATAGTAGAGACAAGCTGCCAGTGTCCACCGAAAGTGGAGAGCCCCAGATTTTGAAATGTACCCTCAGAAAAACTCTACGTTATACAGAGCCCGAGATATCTGGCTGGGAAGAGCAATTAACAGGCTTGGATGGGGACCACTGCTTTGAAGTCGGATATCTCTGGTTCCCTTGGGCCGATTTAAAAAAATCTGGTACCCCTGGAAAGAGGGGATCCTCAGCTATCAGACTAGGGCCCTTATACTCCTGGGGCCCTTGGGCAAGAGCCCATTGAGCCCATACGAAAAGACGGCCCTGTAAGTTCACTGGTGTGACAGAATGATCTCCTGGAGATGCAAACTGAGGCTAACATCAACAGCATATGGAACCTTCCTGGTCTTCTAGCCCAAGGACTGAGGAATATTGCAGCTACTGTAAGATATCATGCCCATCAGTGGCATCGACACTTGCCACACAGCGATCCACCTCCCATCAACATTCCCCCAGCACTGGAAAGGCTGATCCCATCTCTGACCGAGGCAAGCAAGAGCTTTCTGATGGCCGCACACTTGTAGTGCCAAGTCTGCTGCAAAGTGTGGTTGCTGCAAATGGCTGCACATGATGAGTTACTTTGCCATTATCACAATGATCTCAAGCTTATTTAGCCTAAATGTAACACGGAATCCTGGCCAGCGGAGCTGCTGTCATGTACCGTAACTGCCTGCAACAGAGCTGGACCCGGAAGAGCGGGCGCACACTCATGCCGCACAGTCACTGTGTGTGAAAGGCTCCTGTCCCTGTCCTGCGCCCACACCGTCTACAGCTCGCTGCCCTATATGGACAAGGTGGCTCACATCCCTGCAATGCAAGTGGCATATCCTCGGACCCCTCTGATCCTTAGTGCCTGGTACAGGTGTCCACTTTGACCCCCTCTGTCACCGGCCCTGCCTAACCCTCCCTCCTCCGCAGCCTAACCCTAACTCTCCCTGTGGATGCCTAAACCTAACCCTTCCCTCCTCACGGCTTACCTGCCTGGCGTCCCGGTCCACGTTCGACTGGGACCCTGGGATTCCGGTGTCGGGATTATGATCCTTGTTGGTATGCTGGCTCTGGCATTTTGTGAGAAAACAAGTTCTGGGCTGGCAGAAAATACAGTATATGGGTCCTCAGTACTTCAGAGGTCTGGGAATATTGCACATACTGTATACAAGATTTTTGCTAAATATTGACGCCTTTGGATACAATTCTGCTCATGAAAACATGTAACATATGTATAGTATGTAAGAAGTGTATTTGTTTAGGAAAAATGCAACAAATATGGCTGCTGAAGAGTCCGCAAATGACATACAGATGTCTCCTCATACAGTGTGCCGTGTGGTGCGAGACGGTCGGCGTTAGTCTTTTTCTAATTTGCATCGCAGATGCAAGAAAACACAGCGCAACCTGTACCAGACACACCGGGCTGTGACCGTAACCACACAGGGATTAGTCCTAAACACGTACAAAGTGGCAGATGAAGCACAGCGGGACTGTGTGTGAGGAAACGCCGCTTCCGCTGTATAGTAGCACTTTGTATGCAGATCCAGACTCAGCCGAACACATATGTATAAGAGTCACACATCACATTTTCAGTGTCATCTCATCAACTGAAAGACGCAAATTCAAGCGGGAAAAAGATGCGGAGAAGCTGCTTGGCTGATGCTGAGTTGTGCAGGACCTGGCGTGCCCAGTAGGTCTGTTTGGCGCGAATGCGGCAATAGTGTATGAAGACACAACTGTATTTGTGTCCCTTACAGCGTATTGAAGGTTTAGCTGTACATTATAGAGATGATGCCTACACAGTATAATGTAATCAGAGGTATAGCTAGGTGCCATGGTGCCCGGAGTGAGGGTATGTTTCGGCGCACCCCTCCCCTGTACTGAATTGGGGCCTGACCAACATGTGGGGGCATGTTACATTTGAAAAGAAAAAAAATATAAAAAAATCTTAAATTGGTGACAGGGCCGGTTCTAGAACTTGTGGAGCTCATGGTGAAAGTTTCCTTTGGCGCCCCTCCATGGTTAAAATAGGGACAGTGCGCACCTAAGGCGTACTGCAAAATAGGAGTGTGGCTTCATGGGGAAGGGGCATGGCCACAGAATAGTACAAATTTGCTTTACATCACACAGTATTGTCCATTATTCACATTACATCGCACAGTAGCATCCGTTACTCACATTACACCACACAGTAGAGTCCATTATTCACATTACACCACACAGTAGCGTCCGTTACTCACATTTACACCACAGAGTTGCGTCCATTACTCACATTTACATCACACAGTAGTGTCTGTTACTCGCATTTACACCACAGAGTAGTGTCCGTTACTCACATTCACACCACATAGTAGTGTCCGTTACTCACATTTACACCACACAGTAGTGTCCGTTACTCACATTAACACCACACAGTAGTGTCCGTTACTCACATTTACACCACATAGTAGTGTCCGTTACTCACATTTACATCACACAGTAGCATCCGTTACTTACATTACACCACACAGTAGCGTCCGTTATTCACATTACACCACACAGTAGTGTCCATTATTCACATTACACCACACAGTAGCGTCCGTTACTCACATTTACACCACACAGTAGTATCCGTTATTCACATTACACCGCACAGTAGTGTCCGTTATTTACAATACACTGCACAGTAGTGTCCGTTATTCACATTACACCACACAGTAGTGTCCATTATTCACATTACACCACACAGTAGCGTCCGTTACTCACATTTACACCACACAGTTGTATCCCCTATTCACATTACACTGCACAGTAGTGTCTTTTATTCACATTACACTGCACAGTAGTGTCCGTTATTCACATTACACTGCACATTAGTGTCCGTTATTCATATTACACAACACAGTAGTGTCCGTTATTCATATTACGCAACACAGTAGTGTCCGTTATTCACATTACACTGCACAGTAGTGTCCAATACTCACATTACACCACACAGTAGTGTCCGTTATTCACATTACACCGTACAGTAGTGTCCATTATTCACATTACACCACACAGTAGCGTCCATTACTCACATTTACACCACACAGTAGTATCCGTTATTCACATTGCACTGCACAGTAGTGTCATTTATTCACATTACACTGCACAGTAGTGTCCGTTATTCACATTTACACCACATAGTAGTGTCCGTTACTCACATTTACATCACACAGTAGCATCCGTTACTTACATTACACCACACAGTAGCGTCCGTTATTCACATTACACCGCACAGTAGTGTCCATTATTCACATTACACCACACAGTAGCGTCCGTTACTCACGTTTACACCACACAGTAGTATCCGTTATTCACATTACACCGCACAGTAGAGTCCGTTATTTACAATACACTGCACAGTAGTGTCCGTTATTCACATTACACCACACAGTAGTGTCCATTATTCACATTACACCACACAGTAGCGTCCGTTACTCACATTTACACCACACAGTTGTATCCCCTATTCACATTACACTGCACAGTAGTGTCTTTTATTCACATTACACTGCACAGTAGTGTCCGTTATTCACATTACACTGCACATTAGTGTCCGTTATTCATATTACACAACACAGTAGTGTCCGTTATTCATATTACACAACACAGTAGTGTCCGTTATTCACATTACACTGCACAGTAGTGTCCAATACTCACATTACACCACACAGTAGTGTCCGTTATTCACATTACACCGCACAGTAGTGTCCATTATTCACATTACACCACACAGTAGCGTCCATTACTCACATTTACACCACATAGTAGTATCCGTTATTCACATTGCACTGCACAGTAGTGTTATTTATTCACATTACACTGCACAGTAGTGTCCGTTACTCACATTTACACCACATAGTAGTGTCCGTTACTCACATTTACATCACACAGTAGCATCCGTTACTTACATTACACCACACAGTAGCGTCCGTTATTCACATTACACCGCACAGTAGTGTCCATTATTCACATTACACCACACAGTAGCGTCCGTTACTCACATTTACACCACACAGTAGTATCCGTTATTCACATTACACCGCACAGTAGAGTCCGTTATTTACAATACACTGCACAGTAGTGTCCGTTATTCACATTACACCACACAGTAGTGTCCATTATTCACATTACACCACACAGTAGCGTCCGTTACTCACATTTACACCACACAGTTGTATCCCCTATTCACATTACACTGCACAGTAGTGTCTTTTATTCACATTACACTGCACAGTAGTGTCCGTTATTCACATTACACTGCACATTAGTGTCCGTTATTCATATTACACAACACAGTAGTGTCCGTTATTCATATTACACAACACAGTAGTGTCCGTTATTCACATTACACTGCACAGTAGTGTCCAATACTCACATTACACCACACAGTAGTGTCCGTTATTCACATTACACCGCACAGTAGTGTCCATTATTCACATTACACCACACAGTAGCGTCCATTACTCACATTTACACCACACAGTAGTATCCGTTATTCACATTGCACTGCACAGTAGTGTTATTTATTCACATTACACTGCACAGTAGTGTCCGTTATTCACATTACACCACACAGTAGTGTCCGTTATTCAAATTACACTGCACAGTAGTATCCATTATTCATATTACACAACACAGTAGTGTCCGTTTTTCACATTACACCGCACAGTAGTGTCCATTATTCACATTACACCACACAGTAGCGTCCGTTACTCACATTTCACCACACAGTAGTGTCCATTACTCACATTTACACCACATTTACATTCATATTACACTGCACAGTAGTGTCCGTTATTCACATTACACCACACAGTAGAGTACGTTATTCACAATACATTGCACAGTAGTGTCCGTTATTCACATTACACCACACAGTAGTATCCACTATTCACATTACACCACACAGTAGCGTCCGTTACTCACATTTACACCACACAGTTGTATACGTTATTCACATTACACTGCACAGTAGTGTCCTTTATTCACATAACACTGCACAGTAGTGTCTGTTATTCACATTACACTGCACATTAGTGTCCGTTATTCATATTACACAACACAATAGTGTCCGTTATTCACATTACACTGCACAGTAGTGTCCAATACTCACATTACACCACGCAGTAGTGTCCGTTATTCACATTACACTGCACAGCAGTGTCCATTATTTACATTACACCGCACAGTAGTGTCCATTATTCACATTACACCACACAGTAGCATCCATTACTCACATTTACACCACACAGTAGTATCCGTTATTCACATTGCACTGCACAGTAGTGTTATTTATTCACATTACACTGCACAGTATTGTCCGTTATTCACATTACACCACACAGTAGTGTCCGTTATTCATATTACACAACACAGTAGTGTCCGTTATTCAAATTACACTGCACAGTAGTATCCGTTATTCATATTACACAACACAGTAGTGTCCGTTATTCACATTACACCACACAGTAGCGTCCGTTATTCACATTACACCACACAGTAGCGTCCGTTACTCACATTTAAACCACACAGTAGTGTCCGTTACTCACATTTACACCACATTTACATTCACATTACACTGCACAGTAGTGTCCGTTATTCACATTACACCACACAGTAGTATCTGTTACTCACATTACACCACACAGTAGTATCTGTTACTCACATTACACCACACAGTAGTGTCCGTTATTCATATTACACAACTCAGTAGTATCTGTTACTCACATTACACCACACAGTAGTGTCCGTTATTCAAATTACACTGCACAGTAGTATCCGTTATTCATATAACACAACACAGAAGTATCTGTTACTCACATTACACCGCACAGTAGTGTCCATTATTCACATTACACCACACAGTAGCGTCCATTACTCACATTTACACCACACATTAGTATCCGTTATTCACATTGCACTGCACAGTAGTGTTATTTATTCACATTACATTGCACAGTAGTGTCCGTTATTCACATTACACCACACAGTAGAGTACGTTATTCACAATACACTGCACAGTAGTGTCCGTTTTTCACATTACACCACACAGTAGTATCCATTATTCACATTACACCACACAGTAGCGTCCGTTACTCACATTTACACCACACAGTTGTATACGTTATTCACATTACACTGCACAGTAGTGTCCATTATTCACATTACACTGCACAGTAGTGTCTGTTATTCACATTACACTGCACATTAGTGTCCGTTATTCATATTACACAACACAGTAGTGTCCGTTATTCGTATTACACAACACAGTAGTGTCCGTTATTCACATTACACTGCATAGTAGTGTCCAATACTCACATTACACCACGCAGTAGTATCCGTTATTCACATTACACTGCACAGTAGTGTCCATTATTCACATTACACCGCACAGTAGTGTCCATTATTCACATTACACCACACAGTAGCATCCATTACTCACATTTACACCACACAGTAGTATCCGTTATTCACATTGCACTGCACAGTAGTGTTATTTATTCACATTACACTGCACAGTATTGTCCGTTATTCACATTACACCACACAGTAGTGTCCGTTATTCATATTACACAACACAGTAGTGTCCGTTATTCAAATTACACTGCACAGTAGTATCCGTTATTCATATTACACAACACAGTAGTGTCCGTTATTCACATTACACCACACAGTAGCGTCCGTTATTCACATTACACCACACAGTAGCGTCCGTTACTCACATTTAAACCACACAGTAGTGTCCGTTACTCACATTTACACCACATTTACATTCACATTACACTGCACAGTAGTGTCCTTTATTCACATTACACCACACAGTAGTATCTGTTACTCACATTACACCACACAGTAGTATCTGTTACTCACATTACACCACACAGTAGTGTCCGTTATTCATATTACACAACACATTAGTGTCTGTTATTCAAATTACACTGCACAGTAGTGTCCGTTATTCAAATTACACTGCACAGTAGTATCCATTATTCATATTACACAACACAGTAGTGTCCGTTTTTCACATTACACCGCACAGTAGTGTCCATTATTCACATTACACCACACAGTAGCGTCCGTTACTCACATTTCACCACACAGTAGTGTCCATTACTCACATTTACACCACATTTACATTCATATTACACTGCACAGTAGTGTCCGTTATTCACATTACACCACACAGTAGTATCCATTATTCACATTACACCACACAGTAGCGTCCGTTACTCACATTTACACCACACAGTTGTATACGTTATTCACATTACACTGCACAGTAGTGTCCTTTATTCACATTACACTGCACAGCAGTGTCTGTTATTCACATTACACTGCACATTAGTGTCCGTTATTCATATTACACAACACAGTAGTGTCCGTTATTCGTATTACACAACACAGTAGTGTCCGTTATTCACATTACACTGCACAGTAGTGTCCAATACTCACATTACACCACACAGTAGTGTCCGTTATTCACATTACACTGCACAGTAGTGTCCATTATTCACATTACACCGCACAGTAGTGTCCATTATTCACATTACACAACACAGTAGCGTCCATTACTCACATTTACACCACACAGTAGTATCCGTTATTCACATTGCACTGCACAGTAGTGTTATTTATTCACATTACACTGCACAGTATTGTCCGTTATTCACATTACACCACACAGTAGTGTCCGTTATTCATATTACACAACACAGTAGTGTCCGTTATTCAAATGACACTGCACAGTAGTATCCGTTATTCATATTACACAACACAGTAGTGTCCGTTATTCACATTACACCACACAGTAGCGTCCGTTATTCACATTACACCACACAGTAGCGTCCATTACTCACATTTAAACCACACAGTAGTGTCCGTTACTCACATTTACACCACATTTACATTCACATTACACTGCACAGTAGTGTCCGTTATTCACATTACACCACACAGTAGTATCTGTTACTCACATTACACCACACAGTAGTATCTGTTACTCACATTACACCACACAGTAGTGTCCGTTATTCATATTACACAACTCAGTAGTATCTGTTACTCACATTACACCACACAGTAGTGTCCGTTATTCAAATTACACTGCACAGTAGTATCCGTTATTCATATTACACAACACAGTAGTATCTGTTACTCACATTACACCGCACAGTGGTGTCCATTATTCACATTACACCACACAGTAGCGTACATTACTCACATTTACACCACACAGTAGTATCCGTTATTCACATTGCACTGCACAGTAGTGTTATTTATTCACATTACATTGCACAGTAGTGTCCGTTATTCACATTACACCACACAGTAGTGTCCGTTATTTATATTACAACACACAGTAGTGTCCGTTATTCATATTACACAACACATTAGTGTCCGTTATTCAAATTACACTGCACAGTAGCGTCCGTTATTCATATTACACAACACAGTAGTGTCCGTTATTCAAATTACACTGCACAGTAGTATCCGTAATTCATATTACACAACACAGTAGCGTCCGTTATTCATATTACACAACACAGTAGTGTCCGTTATTCACATTACACCACGCAGTAGCGTCCGTTACTCACATTTACACCACACAGTTGTGTCCTTTACTCACATTTACACCACATTTACATTCACATTACACTGCACAGTAGTGTCCGTTATTCACATTACACCACACAGTAGTATCTGTTACTCACATTACACCACACAGTAGCGTCCGTTATTCATATTACACAACACAGTAGTGTCCGTTATTCACATTACACTACACAGTAGCATCCGTTACTTACATTTACACCACACAGTAGTGTCCGTTACTCACATTTACACCACATTTACATTCACATTACACTGCACAGTAGTGTACGTTATTCACATTACACCACACAGTAGTATCTGTTACTCACATTACACCACACAGTAGCGTCCGTTATTCATATTACACAACACAGTAGTGTCCGTTATTCAAATTACACTGCACAGTAGTATCCGTTCTTCATATTACACAACACAGTAGGGTCCGTTATTCATATTACACAACACAGTAGTGTCCGTTATTCACATTACACCACACAGTAGCGTCCGTTACTCACATTTACACCACACAGTAGTGTCCATTACTCACATTTACACCACATTTACATTCACATTACACTGCACAGTAGTGTCCATTATTCACATTACACCACACAGTAGTGTCCGTTACTCACATTTACACCACACAGTAGTGTCCGTTACTCCTATTTACACCACATTTACATTCACATTACACTGCACAGTAGTGTCCGTTATTCACATTACACCACACAGTAGTATCTGTTATTCACATTACACCACACAGTAGTGTCTGTTATTCACATTACACAACACAATAGTTTCCATTATTCAGTGTAGATAGCATCAGTGACCCCCAAACACTGTCGACAGCATCAGTGACCTCCATATCTCTAGAAAGCACTAAACTCCTACGTTAAAGGGTCTATTCATGAAGCAGTGAAAACTGTGGAGAAGTGAGCCAGTGGACAAGAACCAATCATCATTGAAGTAACATTTATAATTTGCATACTATAAAATCATACAGAGCAGCTGATTGGTTGCCATGGGCAACTTCTCCACTGGCTCACTTCTCCACTCTTTTCACTGCTTCATGAATAGACCCCTTAGGGGGACATGTACTAAGCAGTGAAAAGTGTGGAGAAGTGAGCCAGTGGAGAAGTTGCCCATGGTAACCAATTAGCATTGAAGTAACATTTATAATTGTCATACTATCAAATTATACAGAGCAGCTGATTGGTTGCCAAGGGCAACTTCTCCATTGGTTTACTTCTCCACTCGTTTCACTGCTTAGTAAATCTCCCCCTTAGTCTCATAAAAATAAAACATCTATAGCAGTGGTGCAGTACTTACAGCACCATTAATGTGTCACTCCTTAAAGCAGCTCCTCCATGCTTCACTCTCAACTCCAGTCCCCTGACCCTCCTCCCAGCATTCCATGCGCTTTCCCCCGTGGTATCCCCCTCCTGTTGGTAGGCCACTGCTTGTCTCGTCTTGCATGCTTCCTTTTCTTTGCAGCCCGCGGCCAGGGCCGGCAGCAGAAATCTTGGGGCTTTTATTTTTGGGGCCCCCACCCCTTCCAGGTAGGTAAAGAGTTGACACACATACACACACACACACACACACACACACACACACACACATACACTGTTGTGAAATGGAAGAAGCTGTAGGGACTCTGATAGGTTAAAATAAATTGTAGAAGCTTTTATTAATACTCCTGTCATCAGCTGACACTCAAATGCCCATTAAAATATCTATATTGTATGCCACACAGTGCCCCAGTTCACATTACATGGAGCAACACCCCCCTCCCAAACCACATTATATGCCATACTGTGCCCCAATTCACATTACGTTATCCACAGGGCCCCCAAATCACATAATATGCTACACAATTACCCCAATTCACATTATATGCCTCATAGTGCCCCAATTCATAGTATATGCAACAACGCACATCCAATTCACAGTATATGCAACAACGCACCCCCAATTCATAGTATATGCAACAACGCACACTCAATTCACAGTATATGCCACAACGCACACCCAATTTATAGTATATGCAACAACGCACCCCCAATTCATAGTATATGCAACAACGCACACTCAATTCACAGTGTATGCCACAACGCACACCCAATTCATAGTATATGCAACAACGCACACCCAATTCACATTATAGGCCCCGTTGTTCGTTCATTTCACATTATATAACCAAATGTTCATCCAAATTACATTAAATACCACACCATGCACCCAAATCAGTTTATATGCCACACTATGCACCTAATTCACATTATGGGGCTAATTCAACAAAGAACGCAAAACTGCAAAAATTGTGAAAATGCGTAAAATCTGAGACAAAAAAATACAAAATATGAGACAAAAAATACAACTTCTGAGATGTAGCAAAAACTGCGTATGCACTACGAAAACTAGGCATGTACGGGGCGTACTTAAGGGCTAGACTCGCAAAGACTACGAGCAGGGGCGTGTTGTGGGCGTATGCGGATTTTAGATAGGCGGGGCATACGCATTTTTTGCAACTGAACGCACATTTATAGTGTGCAGTTTCTGAGTGACCACAGGTCTACCTTACACTCTGCACAAGCTGACCTCAGTTGTAGAATGTAGGATATATACCGCAATCATTGCGTCATTACACACAGCTGATACACCTCACGCTGCTGACCACAATTCACTTCATTCAGCTGCATTGAAACATAACAACATGTAAGCTTTAAACTATTTAACACATGTATTACTCTAAAATATATGTTAGTAGACTAGTGACCTAATAATTCTTTAAGTCAACAACAATGCAGGTTTGTCAAGAACACACTTGTTTTCCAAACATGTACAATAACATTTACAGGCAAGTTGTTTTTTTGGTTTGGTTAATGGCTTTTAGTTTAAAAGCTGAGTTTTTTTATGATTTAAAGCAACAAACAATTATTATCTTAAAAAATCACACCCACATACTGTACATGTGTGAGGTTTTTTTTTTGTTTGTTTTTTACCTTGACAATGATGTTCAATAACATCAGCACAATAATTGTGATTTTGTGGACATTTTAATTATGCACCACTATTTTTTTTGTAAATATTTTCACATTAAACAATAACATAAGGAATACTAAGAATAACAAAGAAACATTAATATGTCATGTATGTCAACTTTTAACATAAAAAACTTTTTTTTCTTCCCTTTTTCCGCCTGCATTTGTGGATTCACCAGCGGAAGTAGCTCGTCTTGTTGTTCGACGCATCCTGGCCCTCATTCCGAGTTGTTCGCTGGCTAGCTTCTTTTAGCAGCATTGCACACGCTAGGCCGCCGCCCTCTGGGAGTGTATCTCAGCATAGCAGAATAGCGAACGAAAGATTAGCAGAATTGCTACTAAATAATTCCTTGCAGTTTCTGAGAAGCTCCGGACCTACTCCTAGACTGCGATCAGATCAGGCCGTTTAGTTCCTGGTTTGATGTCACAAACACGCCCTGCGTTCAGCCAGCCACTCACCCGTTTCTCCAGACACTCCCATGTTTTTCCCTGACACGCCTGCGTTTTTTAGGACACTCCCGGAAAATGCTCAGTTACCGCCCAGAAACGCCCCTTTCCTGTCAATCACTCAACGATCAGCAGTGCGACTGAAAAGCGCCGCACGAGCACCAGCAAATCTACAAAGTTTTGTGTAAAATAACTTAGCGCATGCGCTCTGCGTACCATGCGCATTTAGCAACAAATCGCAGCATAGCGAAAATCGGCAACGAGCGAACAACTCGGAATGACCCCCACTGTCAGTAGGCATGGTTGGCTCAATGTTATGTGTGGCTGATGTTAAATTGTGACACAGAACCTTTACGCAAAAAAATGCCACTGTTTTTTCACAAAAAAATGCAGATTTTTAAATCTAGTCGCAAAATTTGCAAATTTGACAAGTCCACCTTTTTTTTGCAACATGAAATTAGTGTCGCAGATTTTCCGTTTGGGCGTGCCTTCGCAATTTTGCGATTGGTCACAGTTTTTGCTAATTTGTACTTTTTACGATCCTTACTGAATTAGCCCCTATATGATCCCCTGTACCCACAAAATCACATAATACACCCCATTGTGCCCTCAAATAGCAAAATATGCCCCACTGTGCCCCCAAATAACAACATATGCCCCACTGTGCCCCCAGTTTAACAGAATAAAGCAGCTTCTCTCTTACTTACGTGTTAATCTTTCTACTTCTCGTCTATCTTCTTTTTATTCTGTTATTCATCGTCTTCTTTCTGCGCCATGCAGCTCCTCCTTGCGTAGAGGCTCCTCATCAATGATGATGACGATATTCAATGCACTGCAGCAGCTGCAGATGGATGGAAGCCAGGCAGACAGAGCTCTGAATTTTACAGTCAGCTGGGGTCAGTGCAGCTGTGGAAATGTCAATGCAGCGTGTGGTACGTCCCGGCATGCAGCACAAATGTCACTATAAGAAGCTGCTGAGCACACGCGGCTCAGCTTTTCCCAGCTGCTATGCCGTCACCGCGGCACTCACTTAGCGCCCGCAGTGGAGACCAAAGAGGCATGGGACCCAGTACATGTATACTCATAGTACCCCCCTGTCACCATAACTGCCCGCGGTGCAGCGATGGTGGGAGGAGAGGGTCACTGCGGCACGTCCTCTAATCTCCTCGGCGCCTGGAGCTTGCGCTTCACCAGAGCCACCCTCCCTACGCCCCTGAAGGTAATGAACGCTAGATTCAGGCGGCTGCTCACATGAGGCTCGTCAGCTGCATATCCTGACAGTTATACAGTCCAAACTAAGGGCCTAATGCAGAGCTGATCGCTGCGGTGCATTTTCGCACAGCGGGCGATCAGATCCTAACTGCGCATACATCTGTGCCGCAATGCGCACGCGCGTCGGATGGCTACAACTTGCATCGGCGGTCAGCAAAGGGATGGTGCGAGGGATCTGTTCGTACGGGCGTTCGCAAGGAGATTGACAGGAGGAAGTTGTGTGTGGGTGGTAACTGACCGTTTACTGGGAGTGTCTGGAAAAACGCAGGCGTTCCCAAGCGTTGTCAGGGCGGGTGTGTGACGTCAGCTCCGGCCCCGATCAGCCCGTTCTCATAGCTCTGGAGCAGTAAGTCCTGGTCTGCGCAGAGACTGCACACAGTGGATTTTTAGCAGCTCTGCTACACATGGGATCACACACTTGCACAGTGAATATACACTCCCCTGGGGGCGGCGACTATCTGATCGCAGGACTGCAAAAAATGCAGCCCATCGATCAGATCCGAATGACCCCCTTACTCAGCCACTGCGATCGCTTCAGCCTGTCCGGGGCTGGATTTGACGTCAGACACCCGCCCTGCAAACGCTTGGACACGCCTGCGTTTTTCCGGACACTCCCTGAAAACGGTCAGTTGCCACCCAAAAATGTCTTCCTCCTGTCAATCTCCTTGCGATCACTGGTGTGAATGGATCCTTCGCACAATCCTGTCACCGACCGGCGATCCCCATTGCAGCCATCCGTCACGCCTGCGCATTGTGGTGCATGCGCAGTTTGGCTCTGATCACCGGCTGTGCGAAAAACGCACAGCAGCGATCAGGTCTGAATTCCCCCCTTAGTGCAGTGTCTCAGGTGAGCACAGGTAGGAAGGTATGCTCTGTGTTATGGCAGAGTTCTCCCTAGGCGGACCAGTCAACCTCCCGTGACACCTTCATATTTGATGACCTTGAGACCACCACCACGGATCGCCCCCAGCACGCGCCGTTTCTCAGGCCTCTGTTCTGTTCCATGCGATGGCCGAAGTGAACACAAGGATCTACATAGGATATCCTAGTCAGATATTCAATCTGGCGGACAACTATGCAATAGATAGCACCTATCCTTGTGTATCAATGTCTATTTCCCTATAGAGTGTAAGCTTGCGAGCAGGGCCCTCCTACCTCTATGACTGTTTGTTATTACCCAGTTTTGTCTCATCATTGTGTCCAGATGTAAAGTGCAATGGAATTAGCTGCGTTATATAAGAAACTTAATAAATAAATGATATTCACATGCACAGTAAGGATCCCATCTGGGCTAAGCATGCGCTGTTTGCCTGTATGCGGAGGAGGTACTATGAGAATGATGGGCTCAAGTGGCAGTCTAATAAAATAGTTGTTTGAAAAGCAGGCGTGTAGTGCCCGTCACATGCACTCGCTGCCCCCTGCTGCCCCCCTCCTCTTACCCTGAGTCTGGCTTGTTGTAGTGGGTGGGGAAAAAGGCCTGCCCCTTATATGCCATATATACTCCTCCACATGCCCCTTATTTGCCATCAGACCTCTCCACATGCCCCTTATGTGCCATCAGACCTCTCCACATGCCCCTTATGTGCCATCAGACCTCTCCACATGCCCCTTATCTGCCATCAGACCTCTCCACATGCCCCTTATCTGCCATCAGATCTCTCCACATGCCCCTTATGTGCCATCAGACCTCTCCACATGCCCCTTATGTGCCATCAGACCTCTCCACATGCCCCTTATCTGCCATCAGACCTCTCCACATGCCCCTTATGTGCCATTAGACCTCTCCACATGCCCCTTATCTGCCATCAGACCTCTCCACATGCCCCTTATCTGCCATCAGACCTCTCCACATGCCCCTTATGTGCCATCAGACCTCTCCACATGCCCCTTATGTGCCATTAGACCTCTCCACATGCCTCTTATGTGCCATCAGACCTCTCCACATGCCCCTTATGTGCCATCAGACCTCTCCACATGCCCCTTATCTGCCATCAGACCTCTCCACATGCCCCTTATATGCCATCAGACCTCTCCACATGCCCCTTATGTGCCATCAGACCTCTCCACATGCCCCTTATGTGCCATCAGACCTCTCCACATGCCCCTTATATGCCATCAGACCTCTCCACATGCCCCTTATGTGCCATCAGATCTCTCCACATGCCCCTTATGTGCCATCAGACCTCTCCACATGCCCCTTATGTGCCATCAGATCTCTCCACATGCCCCTTATGTGCCATCAGACATCTCCACATGCCCCTTATGTGCTATCAGACCTCTCCACATGCCCCTTATGTGCCATCAGACCTCTCCACATGCCCCTTATGTGCCATCAGAATCCTCCACATGCCCCTTATGTGCCATCAGACCTCTCCACATGCCCCTTATGTGCCATCAGACCTCTCCACATGCCCCTTATGTGCCATCAGACCTCTCCATATGCCCCTTATGTGCCATCAGACCTCTCCACATGCCCCTTATGTGCAATCAGACCTCTCCACATGCCCCTTATGTGCCGTCAGACCTCTCCACATGCCCATATGTGCCATCAGACCTCTCCACATGCCCCTTATACACATCAAACCTTTCCATTTGCCCCTTATAAGACATCAGAATCCTCCACATGCCCCTTCTACACCATCAGACCTCGTCACATGCCCCTTATACACCATCAGACCTCGTCACATGCCCCTTATACAACATCAGACCTCACTACATGCTCCTTATGTGCCAATAGACCTCTCCACATAATTCTTATGTGCCATCAATCTGCTCAACAGTTCTCTCTCCACATGACTTTATATAGATGGATTCCCTTGATTAATACTCCTTGGCCTAGTGTGGCTAAAATGCCCGCGTTTACAATGCCGACGGTCAGAATACTGACCACAGCATCCTGATGGTTAAAATCCTGAGCCTAATGCTAACCGTCCACCCTCACAGCCTAACCCTAACCCTCCCCTCCTGCAGCCTAACCCTAACCCTCCCCTCCTGCAGCCTAACCCTCCCCTCCTGCAGCCTAACCCTCCCCTCCTGCAGCCTAACCCTAACCCTCCCCTCCTGCAGCCTAACCCTCCCCTCCTGCAGCCTAACCCTAACCCTCCCCTCCTGCAGCCTAACCCTAACTCTCCCTACCCCGCAGCCTAACCCTAACCCTCCCCTCCTGCAGCCTAACCCTAACCCTCCCCTCCTGCAGCCTAACCCTAACCCTCCTGCAGCCTAATCCTAACCCTCCCCTCCTGCAGCCTAACCCTCCCCTCCTGCAGCCTAACCCTCCCCTCCTGCAGCCTAACCCTAACCCTCCCCTCCTGCAGCCTAACCCTAACTCTCCCTACCCCGCAGCCTAACCCTAACCCTCCCCTCCTGCAGCCTAACACTCCCCTCCTGCAGCCTAACCCTAACTCTCCCTATCCCGCAACCTAACCCTCCCTAACCCGCAGCCTAACCCTAACCCTCCTGCAGCCTAACACTCCCCTCCTGCAGCCTAACCCTAACTCTCCCTACCCCGCAGCCTAACCCTCCCTAACCCGCAGCCTAACCCTAACCCTCCCCTCCTGCAGCCTAACCCTAACCCTCCCATCCAGCAGCCTAACCCTAACCCTCCCCTCCCGCAGCCTAACCCTAAACCTCCCCTCCAGCAGCCTAACCCTCCCCTCCTGCAGCCTAACCCTAACCCTCCCCTCCTGAGCCTAACCCTAACTCTCCCTACCCCGCAGCCTAACCCTCCCCTCCTGCAGCCTAACCCTCCCCTCCTGCAGCCTAACCCTAACCCTCCCCTCCTGCAGCCTAACCCTAACTCTCCCTACCCCGCAGCCTAACCCTAACCCTCCCTAACCCGCAGCCTAACCCTAACCCTCCCCTCCTGCAGCCTAACCCTAACCCTCCCCTCCAGCAGCCTAACCCTAACCCTCCCCTCCCGCAGCCTAACCCTAAACCTCCCTACCCTGCAGCCTAACCCTAACCCTCCCTACCCTGCAGCCTAACCCTAACCCTCCTGCAGCCTAACCCTCCCCTCCAGCAGCCTAACCCTAACCCTCCCCTCCTGCAGCCTAACCCTAACCCTCCCCTCCTGCAGCCTAACCCTAACTCTCCCTACCCCGCAGCCTAACCCTCCCCTCCTGCAGCCTAACCCTCCCCTCCTGTAGCCTAACCCTAACCCTCCCCTCCTGCAGCCTAACCCTAACTCTCCCTACCCCGCAGCCTAACCCTAACCCTCCCTAACCCTAACCCTCCCCTCCTGCAGCCTAACCCTAACCCTCCCCTCTAGCAGCCTAACCCTAACCCTCCCCTCCCGCAGCCTAACCCTAAACCTCCCCTCCAGCAGCCTAACCCTAACCCTCCCTACCCTGCAGCCTAACCCTAACCCTCCCCTCCAGCAGCCTAACCCTAACCCTCCCCTCCTGCAGCCTCACCCTCCCTACCCTGCAGCATAACCCTAACCCTCCTGCAGCCTAACCCTAACCCTCCCTACCCCGCAGCCTAACCATAACCTCCCCTCCTTCAGCCTAACCCTAACCCTCCCCTCCTGCAGCCTAACCCTCACTCTCCCCTCCTGCAGCCTAACCCTAACCCTCCCCTCCCACAGCCTAACCCTCCTCTCCTGCAGCCTAACAATAACTCTCCACTCCTGCAGCCTAACCCTCCCTACCCTGCAGCCTAACCCTAACCCTCCCCTCCAGCAGCCTAACCCTAACCCTCCCCTCCTGCAGCCTCACCCTCCCTACCCTGCAGCATAACCCTAACCCTCCTGCAGCCTAACCCTAACCCTCCCTACCCCGCAGCCTAACCATAACCTCCCCTAATTCAGCCTAACCCTAACCCTCCCCTCCTGCAGCCTAACCCTCACTCTCCCCTCCTGCAGCCTAACCCTAACTCTCCCCTCCCACAGCCTAACCCTCCTCTCCTGCAGCCTAACAATAACTCTCCACTCCTGCAGCCTAACCCTTCCCTCCTGCGGCCTAACCCTAACCCTCCCCTCCCGCAGCCTAACCCTAACCTAACCCTCCCACAGCCTAACCCTAACCCTCCGCTCCTACAGTCTAACCCTAACCCTCCCTACCGCACAGCCTATCCCTAACCCTCCCTACCACGCAGCCTAACCCTAACCCTCCCGCCTCCGCAGCCTAACCCTCCCCTACTGCAGCCTAACCTTCACCCTCCCCTCCTGCAGCCTATCCCTAACCCTCCCCTCCCACAGCCTAACCCTAACCCTGCCTACCCCGTAGCCTAACCCTCCCCTCCTGCAGCCTAACCCTAACCATACCCTCTTGCAGCCTAACCCTAACCCTACCCTCCTGCAGCCTAACCATACCCTCCTGCAGCCTAACCCTAACCCTCCCTTACTGCACCCTAACCTTCACTCTCCCCTCCTGCAGCCTATCCCTAACCCCCCCTCCCACAGCCTAACCCTATCCAGCCTACCCCGCAGCCTAACCCTCCCCTCCTGCAGCCTAACCCTCCCCTACCACAGCCTAACCCTCACCCTCCCCTCCTGCAGACTAACCCTAACCCAGACCTCTCGCAGCCTAACCCTAACCCAGCCCTCCTGCAGCCTAACCTAACCCTCTAACAGCCTAACCCTAACCCAGCCCTCCCGCGGCCTAACCCTCACCCTCCCCTACCACAGCCTAACCCTCACCCTCCCCTCCTGCAGCCTAACCCTAACCCTCCCCTCCCGCAGCCTAAACCTAACCCTCCTCTCCTGCAGCCTAACAATAACTCTCTCTACCCCACAGCCTAACCGTAAGCCTCCCCTCCTGCAGCCTAACCCTTCCCTCCTGCAGCCTAACCCTAACCCTCCGCTCCTACTGCCTAACCCTCCCTACCCCGCAGCCTAACCCTAACCCTCCCACCTCCGCAGCCTAACCCTCCCCTACTGCAGCCTAACCTTCACCCTTCCCTACTGCAGCCTATCCCTAACCCTCCCCTCCCACAGCCTAACCCTAACCCTGCCTACCCCACAGCCTAACCCTCCCCTCCTGCAGCCTAACCCTTAGCCACCCATAGCCTAACCCTCCCGCCCCCGCAGTCTAACCCTAACCCTCCCCTCCTGCAGTGTAACCCTAACCATACCCTCTTGCAGCCTAACCCTAACCCTCCCCTCCCGCAGCATAACCCTAACCCTCCCCTCCTGCAGCCTAACCCTAACCCTCCCCTCCCGCAGCCTGATCCTAACCCTGCCTACCCCACAGCCTAACCCTCCCCTCCTGCAGCCTAACCCTCCCGCCCCCGCAGTCTAACCCTAACCCTCCCCTCCTGCAGCGTAAACCTAACCATACCCTTCTGCAGCCTAACCCTCCCCTCCCGCAGCCTGGCTGGATCCCAGCATACAAGCATCTGTGAGTTGTCTCTATCTCCTGAGATGTGTGGGAAGCGGAGTCGCCTTGCTTGGTTATATACTGTATAAAGGCACAGGAGGTACAGAAGACGGCTCAGTACCAGACACAGCGTAATCCTGCTGCAGGTGTGCACAATGCGATTGCCTGGATGAAGAATTCACATAAACAAAAGACAATAAACATTTCCAGCGTGACAGGTGTCAGGAGTAGATAACCGGCGTTCAGCCCTGAGCTGTGTATATCTCTGTGTGTCAGGACAGCAGCCGATAGGGTAATGAATGCAAGTCACATATTATGCAGACGGAGGCCTATCACAGAACAGCGCACATGTTAGCGCCCCCCCCCCCCACTCCTGCGCATGGACCACTGCTGATAGTGCCACCGGTCAGGAAACTTTTTCCGTATCATTTCCCACATGAGTAATTTGTCTCAGGGCTACAGGGGGATTACTATGAGCTGACTGAGATGGAGGGATGGCAGAGCCCAATAACTGCCATCAGGGCCGTAGCTAGGTGTGTGCGGAGGGGGCACAGCACATAGCGCTACAGGGTAGGGGCGCTGCACATATCGCTGCAGGGTAGGGGGCGCTGCACATAGCGCTGCAGGGTAGGGGGCGCTGCACATAGCGCTGCAGGGTAGGGGGCACAGCACATAGTGCTGCAGGGCAGGAGGCGCTGCACATAGCGCTGCAGGGTAGGGGGCGCAGCACATAGCGCTGCAGGGCAGGAGGCGCTGCACATAGCGCTGCAGGGTAGGGGGCGCCGCACATAGCGCTGCAGGGTAGGGGGCACAGCACATAGCGCTGCAGGGTAGGGGGCGCTGCACATAGCGCTGCAGGGTAGGGGGCACAGCACATAGCGCTGCAGGGTAGGGGGCGCTGCACATAGCGCTGCAGGGTAAGGGGCGCTGCACATAGCGCTGCAGGGTAGGGGGCACAGCACATAGCGCTGCAGGGTAGGGGGCACAGCACATAGCGCTGCAGGGTAGGGGGCACAGCACATAGCGCTGCAGGGTAGGGGGCGCTGCACATAGCGCTGCAGGGTAGGGGGCACAGCACATAGCGCTGCAGGGCAGGAGGCGCTGCACATAGCGCTGCAGGGTAGGGGGCGCAGCACATAGCGCTGCAGGGCAGGAGGCGCTGCACATAGCACTGCAGGGTAGGGGGCGCCGCACATAGCGCTGCAGGGTAGGGGGCGCAGCACATAGCGCAGCAGGGTAGGGGGCGCAGCACATAGCGCTGCAGGGTAGGGGGCGCTGCACATAGCGCTGCAGGGTAGGGGGCACAGCACATAGCGCAGCAGGGCAGGAGGCGCTGCACATAGCGCTGCAGGGTAGGGGGCGCTGCACATAGTGCCGCAGGGTAGGGGGCGCTGCACATAGCGCTGCAGGGTAGGGGGCACAGCACATAGCGCTGCAGGGTAGGGGGCGCAGCACATAGCGCTGCAGGGTAGGGGGCGCTGCACATAGCGCTGCAGGGTAGCGGGCGCAGCACATAGCGCTGCAGGGTAGGGGGCGCTGCACATAGCGCTGCAGGGTAGGGGGCGCTGCACATAGCGCTGCAGGGTAGGGGGCGCAGCACATAGCGCTGCAGGGTAGGGGGCGCAGCACATAGCGCTGCAGGGTAGGGGGCGCAGCACATAGCGCTGCAGGGTAGGGGGCGCTGCACATAGCGCTGCAGGGTAGGGGGCGCTGCACATAGTGCTGCAGGGTAGGGGGCGCAGCACATAGCGCTGCAGGGTAGGGGGCGCTGCACATAGCGCTGCAGGGTAGGGGGCGCTGCACATAGCGCTGCAGGGTAGGGGGCGCTGTTGGTGGAACTTGTCAATTATGAATTAGCAAATGGCTTTCACGTACCGCTTATCCCAGCATCCCCTGACTGCCCCTGTCTCCTACCCTCACCCCTTTTTTCGCTAATCCCTATACAGCATTCATGAACTTGACTGGAGATCTCTTTGTTGATCAGTCGCACTGTCCTTTATTACAATTCAGGATGCTGACGTGCCCGGGATTCAAACCATTGCCTGTGACACTGCAGTCAGACACTCTACTCATTGAGCTATCTGCCCTTGTATAGAAAGCTAGAGAATTCCAAGCTGGAGAGATGAAGCTTACCATGGCCCTCATTCCGAGTTGTTCGCTCGTTAGCTGCTTTTAGCAGCATTGCACACGCTAGGCCGCCGCCCTCTGGGAGTGTATCTTAGCTCAGCACAAGTGCGAAAGAAAGGCTCGCAGCGCTGCTACAAAAAAAGATTGTGCAGTTTCTGAACTGCTCGATACTTACTCCTACCTTGTGATCACTTCAGTCTGTTTAGTTCCTGTTTTGGCGTCACAAACACGCCCTGCGTTCAGCCAGCCACTCCCCCGTTTCTCCAGACACTCCTGCGTTTTTATCTGGCACGCCTGAGTTTTTCAGCACACTCCCGGAAAACGCTCAGTTACCTCCCAGAAACACCCACTTCCTGTCAATCACTCAGCGATCAACACAGCGACAGAAAAACGTCGCTCGTCCTTGTGTAAAACTGCATAGTTTTGAGTAAAAGTACTTTGCGCATACGTACTGCGGTCCGTACGCATGCGCAGTTTTGCCTTTTTTTACCTAATCGCTACGCTGCGAAAATCGGCAGCGAGCGATCAACTCGGAATGAGGGCCCTTGTACTGTGTGAAGCGTACGGCTGAGCAGATCTATGTAGTGTGTGGCTGGAAGGGATTGGATGTGCGGCTGCACACTACATAGATCTGCTCCATTATGGTGCTGGTTATTTTATTACGGGGTACAGAAAGCTTCATATAGTTATAAATCTCATAGTTTATATGCAGAATTAAAGGGTCTATTTACTAAGATGGAGATAAAGTACCAGCCAATCAGCTCCTAACTGTCATGTTACAGGCTGAGTTTGAAAAATTACAGCTGGGAGCTGATTAGCTGGTACTTTATCTGCAGCGACTTTATCTCCATCCAAGGCTTAATAAATAGACCCCTAAGTGGCTCGGTGGGAGGGGTGTTTGGCTGGGATGCAGCAGGTTGTGGGTTTGAATCCTGGGTGTGGCAGTATAATGTGTTATTTAATGAGGGGTATTGCGGCTGAATGGCGGCGAGCTCTCGGGTTGAGCGCATGAATGTGGTATAAAGAGGATTTGTGTCTAAAATCCATTTTCTTGCATTGTTCTATATGTGGGAAGGGGCACCATAGCACGGGCTACGGGATCAATCTTGTCATGCCCCTTCTCCCGAGGCATGCGCCTTATGTCCCTATTGGAAAACTTAGGGGGGCAATTCTCTTTCTGGCACAGGGCACCAAAAGTCTAGCTGCGGCTCTGACTGCAATATGCCATCTCCCCTGTGAGGCTCAGTGAGGGACTCCCCTTCTGCAGAGCTGGTGTTTGTGTCAGGGGTGAGGGGCCCGGTCTCACCCGTCACCTCTGGGTAATGACAGGAGGCTGTGAGGTGCTCTGTGCGGTGATGGGTATATAGGGGGTCATTACGAGTTGTTCGCTCGGTAAATTTCATCGCATCGCAGCGATTTTCCGCTTAGTGCGCATGCGCAATGTTTGCACTGCGACTGCGCCAAGTAAATTTGCTATGAAGTTAGGTATTTTACTCACGGCTTTTTCTT
The DNA here is from genome assembly GCF_028390025.1 of Pseudophryne corroboree. NCBI lineage: Eukaryota > Metazoa > Chordata > Amphibia > Anura > Myobatrachidae > Pseudophryne > Pseudophryne corroboree. The sequence continues at coordinate 10,192,281 of NC_086445.1, read as the reverse complement.
CGTTCAGGCGATCGTAATGTGATTGACAGGAAGTGGGTGTTTCTGGGCGGAAACAGGCCGTTTTATGGGCGTGTGGGGAAAAACGCTAACGTTTCTGGGAAAAACGCGGGAGTGGCTGGAGAAACGGAGGAGTGTCTGGGCGAACGCTGGGTGTGTTTGTGACGTCAAACCAGGAACGACAAGCACTGAACTGATCGCAGATGCCGAGTAAGTCTGGAGCTACTCAGAAACTGCACAGAGATGTCTTTTCGCAATGGGGGTCATTCCGAGTTGTTCGCTCGCAAGCCGTTTTTAGCAGCTTTGCACACGCTAAGCCTACGCCTACTGGGAGTGAATCTTAGCATAGTAAAATTGTGAACGAAAGATTCGCAATATTGCGATAAGACATCTCTGTGCAGTTTCTGAGTAGCTCCAGACTTACTCGGCATCTGCGATCAGTTCAGTGCTTGTCGTTCCTGGTTTGACGTCACAAACACACCCAGCGTTCGCCCAGCCACTCCCCCGTTTCTCCAGCCACTCCCGCGTTTTTCCCAGAAAAGGTAGCGTTTTTTCCCACACGCCCATAAAACGGCCTGTTTCCGCCCAGAAACACCCACTTCCTGTCAATCACATTACGATCACCAGAACGAAGAAAAAGCCGTGAGTAAAATACCAAACTTCATAGCAAATTTACTTGGCGCAGTTGCAGTGCGAACATTGCGCATGCACACTAAGCGGAAAATCGCTGCGATGCGATGAAATTTACCGAGCGAACAACTCGGAATGACCCCCAATATTGCGAATCTTTAGTTCGCAATTTTTTTACTATGCTAAGATTCACTCCCAGTAGGCGGCGGCTTAGCGTGTGCAAAGCTGCTAAAAACGGCTTGCGAGCGAACAACTCGGAATGACCCCCATATAACTGTATCCACGTTCTGTTGTGGAAACACAAGGAGCATGCATTAGTGTTTACCACATGGCAATGTACATTCCCCACCTCACGTGCCGTAGGCTCTGCATGGGTATTACTGCCCCCTCCATGTATTCTCCGCTTCCTGGGCCCCCTTTTCCAGGCCCAGCGCAACCTCGTCTGTACTCAGCACTGAGGTACTGGATTCTTATATATAAGGCTGATTCTGGTGACCAGTATCCACTACCCCTTCCTGTGACCATTCCTAATTGTGTGACGCCCCTAGTGGTGGGTGTTAGAGTGCAGCCGGGATCGTACCTGGCCTCTGAAGGCTCTTCTCCCTCTTCTTCCTGTCACGGCATGGCGCGGCAGCAGAACAGAGTGTCCCAAAACCCAAATTCAAGACCTACACCCGGAAAATAAGAATTTACTTACCGATAATTCTATTTCTCATAGTCCATAGTGGATGCTGGGAACTCCGTAAGGACCATGGGGAATAGCGGCTCCGCAGGAGACTAGGCACAAAAGTAAAAGCTTTATGACTAGCTGGTGTGCACTGGCTCCTCCCCCTATGACCCTCCTCCAAGCCTCAGTTAGGATACTGTGCCCGGACGAGCGTACACAATAAGGAAGGATCTTGAATCCCGGGTAAGACTCATACCAGCCACACCAATCACACCGTACAACTTGTGATCTGAACCCAGTTAACAGTATGATAACAGAGGAGCCTCTGAAAAGATGGCTCACAACAATAAACAACCCGATTTTTGTAACAATAACTATGTACAAGTAATGCAGACAATCCGCACTTGGGATGGGCGCCCAGCATCCACTCTAAGACTACGAGAAATAGAATTATCGGTAAGTAAATTCTTATTTTCTCTGACGTCCTAGTGGATGCTGGGGACTCCGTAAGGACCATGGGGATTATACCAAAGCTCCCAAACGGGCGGGAGAGTGCGGATGACTCTGCAGCACCGAATGAGAGAACTCCAGGTCCTCCTCAGCCAGGGTATCGAATTTGTAAAATTTAGCAAACGTGTTTGCCCCTGACCAAGTAGCTGCTCGGCAAAGTTGTAAAGCCGAGACCCCTCGGGCAGCCGACCAAGATGAGCCCACCTTCCTTGTGGAATGGGCTTTTACAGATTTTGGCTGTGGCAGGCCTGCCACAGAATGTGCAAGCTGAATCGTACTACAAATCCAACGAGCAATCGTCTGCTTAGAAGCAGGAGCACCCAGCTTGTTGGGTGCATACAGGATAAACAGCAAGTCAGATTTTCTGACTCCAGCCGTCCTGGAAACATATATTTTCAGGGCCCTGACTACGTCCAGCAACTTGGAGTCCTCCAAGTCCCTAGTAGCCGCAGGCACCACAATAGGCTGGTTCATGTGAAACGCTGAAACCACCTTAGGGAGAAATTAAGGGCGAGTCCTCAGTTCTGCCCTGTATGAATGAAAAATTAGGTAAGGGCTTTTATATGATAAAGCCGCCAATTCTGAGACACGCCTGGCTGAAGCCAGGGCTAACAGCATGACCACTTTCCATGTGAGATATTTTAATTCCACAGTGGTGAGTGGTTCAAACCAATGTGACTTTAGGAGACTCAACACTACATTGAGATCCCAAGGTGCCACTGGAGGCACAAAAGGAGGCTGTATATGCAGTACCCCTTTGACAAACGTCTGAACTTCAGGCACTGAAGCCAGTTCTTTTTGGAAGAATATTGACAGGGCCGAAATTTGAACCTTAATGGACCCTAATTTTAGGCCCATAGATAGTCCTGTTTGCAGGAAATGCAGGAAACGACCCAGTTGAAATTCCTCTGTAGGGGCCTTCTTGGCCTCACACCACGCAACCTATTTTCGCCAAATGCGGTGATAATGTTTCGCGGTTACATCCTTCCTGGCCTTGATCAGGGTAGGGATGACTTCATCTGGAATGCCCTTTGGGTATGAGAGGCAGAGGAGGGAACACATACACTGACTGGTACACCCACGGTGTTACCAGAGCGTCCACCGCTATCGCCTGAGGGTCCCTTGACCTGGCGCAATATCTGTCTAGTTTCTTGTTGAGATGAGACGCCATCATGTCCACCTTTGGTTTTCCCAACGGTTTACAATCACGTGGAAGACTTCTGGGTGAAGTCCCCACTCCCCCGGGTGGAGGTCGTGTCTCCACTCCCGGAATGAACACCGCTGACAGTGCTGTCACATAATTTTCCGCCCAGCGAAGAATTCTTGCAGCTTCTGCCATTGCCCTCCTGCTTCTTGTGCCGCCCTGTCTGTTTACGTGGGCGACTGCCGTGATGTTGTCCGATTGGATCAATACCGACTGACCCTGAAGCAGAGGTCTTGCTTGACTTAGGGCATTGTAAATTGCCCTTAGTTCCAGGATATTTATGTGAAGAGACGTTTCCATGCTTGACCACAAGCCCTGGAAATTTCTTCCCTGTGTGACTGCTCCCCAGCCTCTCAGGCTGGCATCCGTGGTCACCAGAATTTAGTCCTGAATGCCGAATCTGCGGCCCTCTAGAAGATGAGCACTCTGCAACCACCACAGGAGAGACACCCTTGTCCTTGGAGATAGGGTTATCCGCTGATGCATCTGAAGATGCGATCCGGACCATTTGTCCAGCAGATCCCACTGAAAAGTTCTTGCATGGAATCTTCCGAATGGAATCGCTTCGTAAGAAGCCACCATCTTTCCCAGGACCCTTGTGCATTGATGCACTGACACTTGTCCTGGTTTCAGGAGGTTCCTGACTAGCTCGGATAACTCCCTGGCCTTCTCCTCCGGGAGAAACACCTTTTTCTGGACTGTGTCCAGAATCATCCCTAGGAACAGTAGACGTGTTGTTGGAATCAGCTGCGATTTTGGAATATTTAGAATCCACCCGTGCTGACGTAGCACTACCTGAGATAGTGCTACTCCGACCTCTAACTGTTCCCTGGACCTTGCCCTTATCAGGAGATCGTCCAAGTAAGGGATAATTAAGACGCCTTTTTTCGAAGAAGAATCATCATTTCGGCCATTACCTTGGTAAAGACCCGTGGTGCCGTGGACAATCCAAACGGCAGCGTCTGAAACTGATAATGACAGTTTTGTACCACAAACCTGAGGTACCCTTGGTGAGAAGGGTAGATTGGGACATGGAGATAAGCATCTTTGATGTCCAGAGACACCATATAGTCCCCTTCTTCCAGGTTCGCTATCACTGCTCTGAGTGACTCCATCTTGAATTTGAACCTTTTTATGTAAGTGTTCAATGATTTCAGATTTAAAATCGGCCTCACGAGCCGTCCGGCTTCAGTACCACAAACAGCGTGGAATAATACCCCTTTCCCTGTTGTAGGAGGGGTACCTTGATTATCACCTGCTGGGAATACAGCTTGTGAATAGCTTCCAATACTGCCTCCCTGTCGGAGGGAGACGTTGGTAGAGCAGACTTCAGGAACCGGCGAGGGGGAGATGTCTCGAATTCCAATTTGTACCCCTGTGATACTACCTGCAGGATCCAGGGGTCCACTTGCGAGTGAGCCCACTGCGCGTTGAAATTTTTGAGACGGGCCCCCACCGTGCCTGAGTCCGCTTGTAAAGCCCCAGCGTCATGCTGAGGACTTGGCAGAAGCGGGGGAGGGCTTCTGATCCTGGGAAGAGGCTGCCTGCTGCAGTCTTTTTCCCCTTCCTCTGCCCCGGGGCAGAAATGAGTGGCCTTTTGCCCGCTTGCCCTTATCGGGACGAAAGGACTGAGTTTGAAAAGACGGTGTCTTTTTCTGCTGAGAGGTGACCTGGGGTAAAAAGGTGGATTTCCCAGCCGTCGCCGTGGCCACCAGGTCCGATAGACCGACCCCAAATAACTCCTCCTCTTTATACGGCAAAACTTCCATATGCCGTTTGGAATCCGCATCACCTGACCACTGTCGTGTCCATAAACTTCTTCTGGCAGAAATGGACAGCGCACTTACTCTTGATGCCAGGGTGCAAATATCCCTCTGTGCATCTCGCATATATAGTAATGCATCCTTTAAATGCTCTATAGTCAATAATATACTGTCCCTATCCAGGGTATCAATATTTTCAGTCAGGGAATCCGACCAAGCCACTCCAGCGCTGCACATCCAGGCTGAGGCGATTGCTGGTCGTAGTATAACACCAGTATGTGTGTATATACCCTTTAGGATATTTTCCAGCTTTCTATCAGCTGGTTCCTTGAGGGCGGCCGTATCAGGAGACGGCAACGCCACTTGTTTTGATAAGCGTGTGAGCGCCTTATCTACCCTAGGGGGTGTTTCCCAACGCGCCCTCTCCTCTGGCGGGAAAGGGTATAATGCCAATAATTTATTAGAAATCAGCAGTTTTTTATCGGGGGAAACCCACGCTTTGTCACATACTTCATTTAATTCATCTGATTCAGGAAAAACTATGGGTAGTTTTTTTCACACCCCACATAATACCCTTTTTTGTGGTACTTGTAGTATCAGAAATGTTCAAAGCCTCCTTCATTGCCGTGATCATGTAACGTGTGGCCCTACTGGACATTACGTTTGTCTCGTCACCGTCGACGCTGGAGTCAGTATCCGTGTCTGGGTCTGTGTCGACCATCTGAGGTAACGGGCGCTTTAGAGCCCCTGACGGTGTTTGAGACGCCTGGACAGGCACTAACTGATTTGCCGGCTGTCTCATGTCGTCAACAGTTTTTTGCAAAGTGCTGACACTGTCACGTAATTCCTTCCATACGACCATCCAGTCAGGTGTCGACTCCCTAGGGGGTGACATCACTATTACAGGCAATTGCTCCGCCTCCACATCATTTTCCTCCTCATACATGTCGACACAATCGTACCGACACACAGCACACACACAGGGAATGCTCCGATAGAGGACAGGACCCCACGAGCCCTTTGGGGAGACAGAGGGAAAGTTTGCCAGCACACACCAGAGCGCTATATATATACAGGGATAACCTTATATAAGTGTTTCTCCCTTCTATAGCTGCTGTATTTGTATTATCTGCCAATTAGTGCCCCCCCTCTCTTGTTTTACCCTGATTCTGTAGCAGGACTGCAGGGGAGAGTCAGGGAGCCGTCCTTCCAGCGGAGCTGTGAGGGAAAATGGCGCTTGTGTGCTGAGGAGATAGGCTCCGCCCCCTTTTCGGCGGCCTTTTCTCCCGCTTTTTTTTTAGGAAAACTGGCAGGGGTTAAATGCATCCATATAGCCCAGGAGCTATATGTGATGCATTTCTTTAGCCATATAAGGTTTAAAACGTGTTTTATTGCGTCTCAGAGCGCTCCCCCCAGCGCCCTGCACCCTCAGTGACCGGAGTGTGAAGTGTGCTGAGAGCAATGGCGCACAGCTGCAGTGCTGTGCGCTACCTTATTGAAGACAGGAACGTCTTCTGCCGCCGATTTTTCCGGACCTCTTCGCTCTTCTGGCTCTGTAAGGGGGCCGGCGGCGCGGCTCCGGGACCCATCCAAGCTGAGCCTGTGATCGTCCCTCTGGAGCTAATGTCCAGTAGCCAAGAAGCCCAATCCACTCTGCACTCAGGTGAGTTCGCTTCTTCTCCCCTTAGTCCCACGATGCAGTGAGCCTGTTGCCAGCAGGTCTCACTGAAAATAAAAAAACCTATTTAAACTTTTACTCTAAGCAGCTCAGGAGAGCTACCTAGCATGCACCCTTCTCGGCCGGGCACAAAAATCTAACTGAGGCTTGGAGGAGGGTCATAGGGGGAGGAGCCAGTGCACACCAGCTAGTCATAAAGCTTTTACTTTGTGCCCAGTCTCCTGCGGAGCCGCTATTCCCCATGGTCCTTACGGAGTTCCCAGCATCCACTAGGACGTCAGAGAAATAAAGGGACTTTTACATTTATTAAACTGCAACACTGCGTCACTGTAACTCTTTAAGGTAAAGGAATAATCAGCAGATGTATAACAACACAATACGTCAAAACCCGTACAGGCCCTTTCTACTTTACTGCTGTAATACTTGAGATTCAGGCCGTTGCTGTGGGCAACACTATTGGGCCTTGTTCAGATGCACAGCGCAATGTCAATGTCATATTCAAAATGGTTTCTAAATATAAATACTTCATACTGTACACAACAATAGGGGTAACCTTGTTACTGACCCCCCGGGCACTCTGTCACATGACTGTAAAGTCCTACAGCAACTGTCACTGCGGCCATAATACACTTATTATAACGCAATAAAGACCTGTTAGTTAGAGATGAGCGGGTTCGGTTTCTCTGAATCCGAACCCGCACGAACTTCATGTTTTTTTTCACGGGTCCGAGCGACTCGGATCTTCCCGCCTTGCTCGGTTAACCCGAGCGCGCCCGAACGTCATCATGACGCTGTCGGATTCTCGCGAGACTCGGATTCTATATAAGGAGCCGCGCGTCGCCGCCATTTTCACACGTGCATTGAGATTGATAGGGAGAGGACGTGGCTGGCGTCCTCTCCATTTAGATTAGGAGAGAGAGAGAGAGAGAGAGAGATTGACCTGAGGCTGATACTGTAGAAGAGAGTGCAGAGTTTAGTGACTGACCACAGTGACCACCAGCAGTGCAGTTGTTTTATTTAATATATCCGTTCTCTGCCTGAAAAAAACGGTACACACAGTGACTCAGTCACATACCATATCTGTGTGCACTGCTCAGCCCAGTGTGCTGCATGCCTGCATCATCTATGTATATATTATATATCTGACTGTGCTCAGCTCACACAGCTTATAATTGTGGGGGAGACTGGGGAGCACTGCAGTGCCAGTTATAGGTTATAGCAGGAGCCAGGAGTACAAGACAGTCACATACCATATCTGTGTGCACTGCTCAGGCCAGTGTGCTGCATCATCTATGTATATATATTATATATCTGACTGTGCTCAGCTCACACAGCTTATAATTGTGGGGGAGACTGGGGAGCACTGCAGTGCCAGTTATAGGTTATAGCAGGAGCCAGGAGTACATATTATATTAAAATTAAACAGTGCACACTTTTGCTGCAGGAGTGCCACTGCCAGTGTGACTGACCAGTGACCTGACCACACTGACCACCAGTATAGTTAGTAGTATACTATATTGTGATTGCCTGAAAAAGTTAAACACTCGTCGTGTGACTTCACTTGTGTGGTGTTTTTTTTTTTATTCTATAAAAAACTCATTCTGCTGACAGACAGTGTCCAGCAGGTCCGTCATTATATAATATATATACCTGTCCGGCTGCAGTAGTGATATATATATATTTTTTATATCATTATTTATCATCCAGTCGCAGCAGACACAGTACGGTAGTTCACGGCTGTAGCTACCTCTGTGTCGGCACTCGGCAGTCCATCCATAATTGTATACCACCTACCCGTGTTTTTTTTTTCTTTCTTCTTTATACATACATACTACTACATCTCTTTATCAACCAGTCTATATTAGCAGCAGACACAGTACAGTACGGTAGTTCACGGCTGTGGCTACCTCTGTGTCGGCACTCGGCAGTCCGTCCATAATTGTATACCACCTAACCGTGGTTTTTTTTTCTTTCTTCTTCATACATACATACTACGACATCTCTTTATCAACCAGTCTATATTAGCAGCAGACACAGTACAGTACGGTAGTTCACGGCTGTGGCTACCTCTGTGTCGGCACTCGGCAGTCCGTCCATAATTGTATACCACCTAACCGTGGTTTTTTTTTCTTTCTTCTTCATACATACATACTACGACATCTCTTTATCAACCAGTCTATATTAGCAGCAGACACAGTACAGTACGGTAGTTCACGGCTGTGGCTACCTCTGTGTCGGCACTCGGCAGTCCGTCCATAATTGTATACCACCTAACCGTGGTTTTTTTTTCTTTCTTCTTCATACATACATACTACGACATCTCTTTATCAACCAGTCTATATTAGCAGCAGACACAGTACAGTACGGTAGTTCACGGCTGTGGCTACCTCTGTGTCGGCACTCGGCAGTCCGTCCATAATTGTATACCACCTACCAGTGGTTTTTTTTTCTTTCTTCTTTATACATACATACTACTACATCTCTTTATCAACCAGTCTATATTAGCAATAGACACAGTACAGTATGGTAGTTCACGGCTGTGGCTACCTCTGTGTCGGCACTCGGCAGTCCGTCCATAATTGTATACCACCTAACCGTGGTTTTTTTTTCTTTCTTCTTTATACATACATACTACGACATCTCTTTATCAACCAGTCTATATTAGCAGCAGACACAGTACAGTACGGTAGTTCACGGCTGTGGCTACCTCTGTGTCGGCACTCGGCAGTCCGTCCATAATTGTATACCACCTAACCGTGGTTTTTTTTTCTTTCTTCTTCATACATACATACTACGACATCTCTTTATCAACCAGTCTATATTAGCAGCAGACACAGTACAGTACGGTAGTTCACGGCTGTGGCTACCTCTGTGTCGGCACTCGGCAGTCCGTCCATAATTGTATACCACCTAACCGTGGTTTTTTTTTCTTTCTTCTTTATACATACATACTACGACATCTCTTTATCAACCAGTCTATATTAGCAGCAGACACAGTACAGTACGGTAGTTCACGGCTGTGGCTACCTCTGTGTCGGCACTCGGCAGTCCGTACATAATTGTATACCACCTAACCGTGTTTTTTTTTTCTTTCTTCTTCATACATACATACTACGACATCTCTTTATCAACCAGTCTATATTAGCAGCAGACACAGTACAGTACGGTAGTTCACGGCTGTGGCTACCTCTGTGTCGGCACTCGGCAGTCTGTCCATAATTGTATACCACCTAACCGTGGTTTTTTTTTTTTTCTTCTTCATACATACATACTACGACATCTCTTTATCAACCAGTCTATATTAGCAGCAGACACAGTACAGTACGGTAGTTCACGGCTGTGGCTACCTCTGTGTCGGCACTCGGCAGTCCGTCCATAATTGTATACCACCTAACCGTGGTTTTTTTTTCTTTCTTCTTTATACATACATACTACGACATCTCTTTATCAACCAGTCTATATTAGCAGCAGACACAGTACAGTACGGTAGTTCACGGCTGTGGCTACCTCTGTGTCGGCACTCGGCAGTCCGTCCATAATTGTATACCACCTAACCGTGGTTTTTTTTTCTTTCTTCTTTATACATACATACTACGACATCTCTTTATCAACCAGTCTATATTAGCAGCAGACACAGTACAGTACGGTAGTTCACGGCTGTGGCTACCTCTGTGTCGGCACTCGGCAGTCCGTCCATAATTGTATACCACCTAACCGTGGTTTTTTTTTCTTTCTTCTTCATACATACATACTACGACATCTCTTTATCAACCAGTCTATATTAGCAGCAGACACAGTACAGTACGGTAGTTCACGGCTGTGGCTACCTCTGTGTCGGCACTCGGCAGTCCGTCCATAATTGTATACCACCTACCCGTGGTTTTTTTTTCTTTCTTCTTTATACATACATACTACTACATCTCTTTATCAACCAGTCTATATTAGCAGCAGACACAGTACAGTACGGTAGTTCACGGCTGTGGCTACCTCTGTGTCGGCACTCGGCAGTCCGTCCATAATTGTATACCACCTACCCGTGGTTTTTTTTTCTTTCTTCTTCATACATACATACTACGACATCTCTTTATCAACCAGTCTATATTAGCAGCAGACACAGTACAGTACGGTAGTTCACGGCTGTGGCTACCTCTGTGTCGGCACTCGGCAGTCCGTCCATAATTGTATACCACCTAACCGTGGTTTTTTTTTCTTTCTTCTTCATACATACATACTACGACATCTCTTTATCAACCAGTCTATATTAGCAGCAGACACAGTACGGTAGTTCACGGCTGTAGCTACCTCTGTGTCGGCACTCGGCAGTCCATCCATAATTGTATACTAGTATCCATCCATCTCCATTGTTTACCTGAGGTGCCTTTTAGTTGTGCCTATTAAAATATGGAGAACAAAAATGTTGAGGTTCCAAAATTAGGGAAAGATCAAGATCCACTTCCACCTCGTGCTGAAGCTGCTGCCACTAGTCATGGCCGAGACGATGAAATGCCAGCAACGTCGTCTGCCAAGGCCGATGCCCAATGTCATAGTACAGAGCATGTCAAATCCAAAACACCAAATATCAGTAAAAAAAGGACTCCAAAACCTAAAATAAAATTGTCGGAGGAGAAGCGTAAACTTGCCAATATGCCATTTACCACACGGAGTGGCAAGGAACGGCTGAGGCCCTGGCCTATGTTCATGGCTAGTGGTTCAGCTTCACATGAGGATGGAGGCACTCAGCCTCTCGCTAGAAAAATGAAAAGACTCAAGCTGGCAAAAGCAGTAGCACCGCAAAGAACTGTGCATTCTTCGAAATCCCAAATCCACAAGGAGAGTCCAATTGTGTCGGTTGCGATGCCTGACCTTCCCAACACTGGACGTTAAGAGCATGCGCCTTCCACCATTTGCACGCCCCCTGCAAGTGCTGGAAGGAGCACCCGCAGTCCAGTTCCTGATAGTCAGATTGAAGATGTCAGTGTTGAAGTACACCAGGATGAGGAGGATATGGGTGTTGCTGGCGCTGGGGAGGAAATTGACCAGGAGGATTCTGATGGTGAGGTGGTTTGTTTAAGTCAGGCACCCGGGGAGACACCTGTTGTCCGTGGGAGGAATATGGCCGTTGACATGCCTGGTGAAAATACCAAAAAAATCAGCTCTTCGGTGTGGAACTATTTCAACAGAAATGCGGACAACAGGTGTCAAGCCGTGTGTTCCCTTTGTCAAGCTGTAATAAGTAGGGGTAAGGACGTTAACCACCTCGGAACATCCTCCCTTATACGTCACCTGCAGCGCATTCATAATAAGTCAGTGACAAGTTCAAAAACTTTGGGTGACAGCGGAAGCAGTCCACTGACCAGTAAATCCCTTCCTCTTGTAACCAAGCTCACGCAAACCACCCCACCAACTCCCTCAGTGTCAATTTCCTCCTTCCCCAGGAATGCCAATAGTCCTGCATGCAATGTCACTGGCAATTCTGACGAGTCCTCTCCTGCCTGGGATTCCTCCGATGCATCCTTGCGTGTAACGCCTACTGCTGCTGGCGCTGCTGTTGTTGCTGCTGGGAGTCGATGGTCATCCCAGAGGGGAAGTCGTAAGCCCACTTGTACTACTTCCAGTAAGCAATTGACTGTTCAACAGTCCTTTGCGAGGAAGATGAAATATCACAGCAGTCATCCTGCTGCAAAGCGGATAACTGAGGCCTTGACAACTATGTTGCTGTTAGACGTGCGTCCGGTATCCGCCGTTAGTTCACAGGGAACTAGACAATTTATTGAGGCAGTGTGCCCCCGTTACCAAATACCATCTAGGTTCCACTTCTCTAGGCAGGCGATACCGAGAATGTACACGGACGTCAGAAAAAGACTCACCAGTGTCCTAAAAAATGCAGTTGTACCCAATGTCCACTTAACCACGGACATGTGGACAAGTGGAGCAGGGCAGGGTCAGGACTATATGACTGTGACAGCCCACTGGGTAGATGTATGGACTCCCGCCGCAAGAACAGCAGCGGCGGCACCAGTAGCAGCATCTCGCAAACGCCAACTCTTTCCTAGGCAGGCTACGCTTTGTATCACCGGTTTCCAGAATACGCACACAGCTGAAAACCTCTTACGGCAACTGAGGAAGATCATCGCGGAATGGCTTACCCCAATTGGACTCTCCTGTGGATTTGTGGCATCGGACAACGCCAGCAATATTGTGTGTGCATTAAATATGGGCAAATTCCAGCACGTCCCATGTTTTGCACATACCTTGAATTTGGTGGTGCAGAATTATTTAAAAAACGACAGGGGCGTGCAAGAGATGCTGTCGGTGGCCAGAAAAATTGCGGGACACTTTCGGCGTACAGGCACCACGTACAGAAGACTGGAGCACCACCAAAAACTACTGAACCTGCCCTGCCATCATCTGAAGCAAGAAGTGGTAACGAGGTGGAATTCAACCCTCTATATGCTTCAGAGGTTGGAGGAGCAGCAAAAGGCCATTCAAGCCTATACAATTGAGCACGATATAGGAGGTGGAATGCACCTGTCTCAAGCGCAGTGGAGAATGATTTCAACGTTGTGCAAGGTTCTGATGCCCTTTGAACTTGCCACACGTGAAGTCAGTTCAGACACTGCCAGCCTGAGTCAGGTCATTCCCCTCATCAGGCTTTTGCAGAAGAAGCTGGAGACATTGAAGGAGGAGCTAACACGGAGCGATTCCGCTAGGCATGTGGGACTTGTGGATGGAGCCCTTAATTCGCTTAACAAGGATTCACGGGTGGTCAATCTGTTGAAATCAGAGCACTACATTTTGGCCACCGTGCTCGATCCTAGATTTAAAGCCTACCTTGGATCTCTCTTTCCGGCAGACACAAGTCTGCTGGGGTTGAAAGACCTGCTGGTGAGAAAATTGTCAAGTCAAGCGGAACGCGACCTGTCAACATCTCCTCCTTCACATTCTCCCGCAACTGGGGGTGCGAGGAAAAGGCTCAGAATTCCGAGCCCACCCGCTGGCGGTGATGCAGGGCAGTCTGGAGCGACTGCTGATGCTGACATCTGGTCCGGACAGAAGGACCTGACAACGATTACGGACATGTCGTCTACTGTCACTGCATATGATTCTCTCACCATTGAAAGAATGGTGGAGGATTATATGAGTGACCGCATCCAAGTAGGCACGTCACACAGTCCATACTTATACTGGCAGGAAAAAGAGGCAATTTGGAGGCCATTGCACAAACTGGCTTTATTCTACCTAAGTTGCCCTCCCACAAGTGTGTACTCCGAAAGAGTGTTTAGTGCCGCCGCTCACCTTGTCAGCAATCGGCGTACGAGGTTACATCCAGAAAATGTGGAGAAGATGATGTTCATTAAAATGAATTATAATCAATTCCTCCGCGGAGACATTGACCAGCAGCAATTGCCTCCACAAAGTACACAGGGAGCTGAGATGGTGGATTCCAGTGGGGACGAATTGATAATCTGTGAGGAGGGGGATGTACACGGTGATATATCGGAGGGTGATGATGAGGTGGACATCTTGCCTCTGTAGAGCCAGTTTGTGCAAGGAGAGATTAATTGCTTCTTTTTTGGGGGGGGTCCAAACCAACCCGTCATATCAGTCACAGTCGTGTGGCAGACCCTGTCACTGAAATGATGGGTTGGTTAAAGTGTGCATGTCCTGTTTTGTTTATACAACATAAGGGTGGGTGGGAGGGCCCAAGGACAATTCCATCTTGCACCTCTTTTTTCTTTTATTTTTCTTTGCGTCATGTGCTGTTTGGGGAGGGTTTTTTGGAAGGGACATCCTGCGTGACACTGCAGTGCCACTCCTAAATGGGCCCGGTGTTTGTGTCGGCCACTAGGGTCGCTAATCTTACTCACACAGTCAGCTACCTCATTGCGCCTCTTTTTTTCTTTGCGTCATGTGCTGATTGGGGAGGGTTTTTTGGAAGGGACATCCTGCGTGACACTGCAGTGCCACTCCTAAATGGGCCCGGTGTTTGTGTCGGCCACTAGGGTCGCTAATCTTACTCACACAGTCAGCTACCTCATTGCGCCTCTTTTTTTCTTTGCGTCATGTGCTGATTGGGGAGGGTTTTTTGGAAGGGACATCCTGCGTGACACTGCAGTGCCACTCCTAAATGGGCCCGGTGTTTGTGTCGGCCACTAGGGTCGCTAATCTTACTCACACAGTCAGCTACCTCATTGCGCCTCTTTTTTTCTTTGCGTCATGTGCTGATTGGGGAGGGTTTTTTGGAAGGGACATCCTGCGTGACACTGCAGTGCCACTCCTAAATGGGCCCGGTGTTTGTGTCGGCCACTAGGGTCGCTTATCTTACTCACACAGTAAGCTACCTCATTGCGCCTCTTTTTTTCTTTGCGTCATGTGCTGATTGGGGAGGGTTTTTTGGAAGGGACATCCTGCGTGACACTGCAGTGCCACTCCTAGATGGGCCAGGTGTTTGTGTCGGCCACTAGTGTCGCTTAGCTTAGTCATCCAGCGACCTTGGTGCAAATTTTAGGACTAAAAATAATATTGTGAGGTGTGAGGTATTCAGAATAGACTGAAAATGAGTGGAAATTATGGTTTTTGAGGTTAATAATAATATGGGATCAAAATGACCCCCAAATTCTATGATTTAAGCTGTTTTTTAGTGTTTTTTTAAAAAAACACCCGAATCCAAAACACACCCGAATCCGACAAAAAAAATTCGGTGAGGTTTTGCCAAAACGCGGTCGAACCCAAAACACGGCCGCGGAACCGAACCCAAAACCAAAACACAAAACCCGAAAAATTTCAGGCGCTCATCTCTACTGTTAGTACCATAGTTCAAATGCATTCACTAAGCAGAAATTACATTCACTGTAACCAGGTAATGGAAGGCAAACAAATACTCAATTACTCTATGGGGGGAATTCAAATGTTTGACAAGTCAGTTGGGTGTCTGGTGACTCCTGTCTATTAGACAGACACCCAACTGACTTTTCAAACAATCGAATACCCCCCTATAATTGCTATCGGTCCCGTGAGGATACCTCATTCTAGCACAAGGAGTTCTGGGAAGGAATGGGTAAGTCTGTAATCTTCACTGCACAGTGTTGGTGCACATACACTGCAGGAAATTGGAGAGATGCTCGATGTGACCTGAGAGTCTCTGCTGTATATGAGCTAGCTCGCCACTTGTTGCGCTGCCACCGCCTAAGCGCAGAAAGTGTGTCTACAAGACGCAGAGCTAACGTTATGTGTCAGGGTGCATCAGTCCTAGAGAACAGCACAGTCCCTGACACAATGACATTCCCCTGCTGGTCCTCTCACACCCCCTCCCCGCTCGTGTTGGCCCTGAGTTGCGCTATACCATACCTATATATGTACATTTGCTAGAAGGTTGGACACCTTCCGGTATAGCAACGCAACACGTATTTTCCTCAACCGTAGGGAGCGCAGTCTTCCACATCAATGCGCAGTATTAAATTTCCTACCCCTCGTCCAACCCATGCACTCCACTCACTGACAATATAGGGCATTATAGTATTATTATTATATTGTATATTTACAGTGTATCCCTTACATTTGGAATATGCAGTTTATTACTGTAAGTAAGATGCCGTCCTGGGCACAGTAAAGGGACCCCCCCCCTGCCAGGGATCCACTGGGAGAAGCCAGGGGCAATGCTTTGCACCCCTGGTGGTGGTGGTGGGTGCAGAGTTCAACGTGATAAAAGTAGCAATAATAGAACTACAAGTGCCAGGATGCCCAGACAGCAATGAAACACTGGCACCTGTACACCCGCAAAAGACAAGACTGGCGCACGGAATACGTTGTCCCTTTATCATCACCCAGGTGCCCTCACACTTCCATTACATTCTCATCCACTCCATAACGCTAGTCGTCCCATGTCCAGGTAGGCGTGGCAGCAAAAGTGCCAAGCCGATGCCTGCCCGGGCATCCTGGCACTTGTAGTTCTCTAAATGGCTGTATAGGCTTGCTGGTACCTGTAGTCCCTCAATATTATTTCTACTTTTCTACTATAAACTCTAAGCCACCACTAGGGGTGCGGCACATAGCCCTGACATCTCCCAGACCTAGAGTGTGATAATTGATACATCCGTGCGATGAAATCAGTTATCGCAGTGCGGATTGGGTCGATTTGATCACATGCTATCTGCGTCCTGTTTTGTTCATAAGTTTGTAAATCCAGTCATCAGGACACAGAGACATGTGAGTTCACTGCTGTGCTGCTTTATTCCATCACCAACTCCAGGCACACTGCACACTGGACCACCCACTTCCCAGCATCCCCCTGGTCCTAGGGACCATCACTGAAGATTCAGGCTTACACATGTTAGTAAGGGAGTGTCTCCAAATATTAAGCATTCTAATACACTAACATCACATCCTCTTATCTTTAAAGCCCTGTACGCTTCAATGCAACAATTAACAACGTCATATTAAGAACATCATCTAACACGTTTTAATGAGTCTCTCAGGTCTGCGTATTTCCCTTTTGGGTCTTTCATACACAGTCTGTGTTTCATCTACCATGTTGGACCTTTCTAGAATCGTGGTTTGTTCACCATTATGAGGATCATCATACATGTCAGATGAAGGGTATTCTTCAGTCATGTTGTCTTCATTATGGTTAGGTTGAGATCTTAAATCCACCCGATTTCTTCTTACTTCCGTTTCATGCTCTGTACGTATAGTATAAGATCTTGGTGCTACTTGTGCTTGCACAATACCTTTCTGCACCCAAATACCTTTCTCGTGATCTCTGAGACGGACTTGGTCACCCGATTTTAGATCAGATAAGCTTTTTGCTCGCCTGTCATGGAACAGTTTCTGTTTCGCCTGTTGACATTCCTTACTCAGTCTGACCAACGCTGAGTTATGTGTATTAAGCAGTTCATCATGTATCGGGAGATTTGCTCTAATCCTCCTTCCCATCAGCATCTGTGCAGGAGAAAGTCCATTCTGTAAAGGTGTACTGCGGTAGATTAAAAGACTTTTGTAGAAATCTTCTTTACCTTCTTGAGCTTTTTTTCATGAGACTCTTTACTGAACTTTCCACCAACCCATTTGAGCGTGGATAGTGGGGACTTGACGTAGTATGGACAAATTCCCACTCATCAGCAAATTGTCTAAATTCAGCACTGGAAAACTGAGGACCATTGTCAGTGAACACTTCCAGAGGAACACCAAGCCTTGCAAAGATTGACTTCATGCAATTGATTACGGCTTTACTAGTAGTTGTATGTAGTGTCTTCACCTCAGGGTAGTTAGAGTAATAATCAGTCACGACAATGTACGTTTTCCCATTACAATCAAACAAATCTGCCCAACTTTCTGGTACAGTCTCTCTAGCACTGCGTGAGGACTCAGTGGCTCGACTTGTTGTTTCAGTCTATACCTAAGACATAATTCACATGTAGCTGTAGTCTGTGCTATGTCTTGGTTCATTCTTGGCCAATACATAACTTCACGCGCTCTCCGCTTACATTTTTCTTCTACTATGTGGCCTTCATGTATCTTGCACAGCATAGTTTTTCTTAGTCGTGCAGGTATGACAAACCTATTGCCTTTGTAAATAATACCATCGACAACTGTAAGGTCACTGCGGTACATCCAATAATCATGGATAGACAGCGGGCACGCATGTTTTTCTGCTGGCCAACCTTTCAGAATGATATCTTTCAACACTTTCATTGTGTCATCTGTCTCAGTTTCTTTCCTAATCTGTTCTTGTCTTGCAAGAGACACTGGTAGAGAAGCTACGATCAAATTAACATAGGCTTCTATCTCTTCAGTCATCAGACTTTTGGAACCTTCACTTTTGTCCACAGCACAAGAAAGTGTATCAGCAATGTACATGTATTTGCCGGGACAGTACAGCAAGTGTACATCATATTTCTGTAGTCTGATAAGCATTCGTTGAATTCTCATGGGACAGTCATGTAATGATTTAGTCATGATAGCTATCAATGGCTTGTGGTCAGTTTCCACTGTAAATGTTTGACCATACACAAACTGATGAAATCGCTCACATGCATATGTGATCGCTAGAAGTTCTTTTTCTATCTGAGCATACCTTGTTTTTAGCACTTGTCAGTGCTCTTGATGCATAGATTACTGGTTGCCATGTATCCTCATGTTCTTGTAACAGCACTGAGCCTAGGCCAAATTGTGAAGCATCTGCTGAAATTCTTATTCTTTTCGCAGGATCAAAGAATTTTAGCAATGGTTGCTCTGTAATGATCTGTTTCAAGTTTTGCCAACTTTCTTCTTGTTCATGTGACCACATCCACTCATTATCTTTGTCCAACAACCATCTAAGAGAGGCTGTTCGTTCAGAGAGTTGAGAAATAAACTTTCCTAAGTAAGTAATCATTCCTAGGAATCTTCTGATGTTGTCTTTGTTTTTAGGACGTTCCATGTTCACTATGGCTGATATTTTCCTTGGGTCTGGTTTTACACCTTGATCCGAGACCACGTCGCCCATAAAGGTAAGTGTATTCACGCCAAATTCACATTTGTCCTTGTTTAGCTTTAGATTCACTTTCTTGACAAGTTCCATTACTTGTCTCAATCTAGAATCATGTTCTTCCTTTGTAGATCCTCAGACAATAATGTCATCCATCATTGTTTCAACACCTGGAATATGTTCAAAAATCATGTGTATCTTTTTGTGATATACTTCTGGAGCAGACAATATTCCGTATGGTAGTCGAAGAAATCTGTATCGACCTTCTGGTGTATTAAATGTACAAAGCTTTGAGCTGGCCTCATCTAGCTTCATTTGCCAGAATCCTGAAGATGCATCCAATTTACTGAACCATTTTGCTCCCGCAAATTGCGACATAATTTCATCTCTGGTTCGTAGTTTGAAATGTTCTCGTTTAATAGCTTTGTTTAAATCTCTGGGGTCTAGACATATTCAGAGTTGTCCATTTTTCTTTTCAACAATTACTAGGGAGCTTACCCATTCAGTAGGCTCATCAACTTTCTGTATCACACCCAAGGCTTCCATGCGATTTAACTCTTGTTTCAGTTTTTCTCTCAGCGCAAACGGCACTTTTCTGCAGGGGTGTATCACTGAAGAAACTTGCGTGTCTATATTTATTTTATGCTCTCCAGGCAAACAACCTAGACCTTCAAACAAGTCTCTGTATTCTGTAAACATCGATTTGCAGTCATCTTCTACTTGTGATGTCACCATAAAAACTTTCTTTAGCAAGCTTAGTTTCTCACAGGAACTTAATCCTAAAATCGGTTGCACATTTTTATCCACAATCAGTAGAGATGTTTTACACTGTTGTCCCTTATATTTCAGTGTCACTAAGCATGTACCTTTCAAAGGAATTTCCTCCCCAGTGTACCCTGTAACTTTCACTTTGGCTGGGTGAATTTTAGGTTTTACTCCAAAAGTCTTATAGTCTTGAAATGATATTAAATTCACCTGCGCGCCAGTATCAAGCTTAAAGGGAATGACAATCTCATTCACAGTTAAAGGGACAATCCATTCTTTCTTATCTGCACAGCAAAGTTCAATGCAATCCACAAAGAATTCATCTGTTTTTTTAACAGCATGCACTGTGGTTGTTTTACTTTTAATTTTACAGTATTTGGCAAAGTGATTAAGTCTACCACATTTCATGCAGGTTTTACCATAAGCCGGGAACATTTTAGGATTGTGAGCATTTCCACATCTACTACACATTTCCTTATTAGACTGTGGCTTAGACTGCTTCATTCTTGAGAATGGAGGTTTTCATGGCTCTGTTTTCTGCACTACATGCACATCAGCTTCCTTGTGTAACTTTTTGGTCTGAAATCTAGTTATTTCTGCAGATCTACACATAGTCACTGCCTTTTCTAGTGTTAGGTCTTGCTCTCTGAGCAATCTCTCTCTGAGTCCATTATCAGGTATTCCACAGACAATACGATCTCTAATCAGTGAATCCTTTAAATCACCAAACTCACAGGTTTTACTGAGTGATTGCAGCTCTGTAACATACTGATCAAATCCATCTACAGACTTCTGATCACATGTGAAAAACTTATATCTTTCATATGTCACATTTTTCCTTGGCACAAAGTAATCTTCAAACTTTTGCATTATAGAAGATAGCACCATATTCTGCCCCTCATCAAACTGAAAACTATTATAAATGTCCTGCACATCCTCTCCTATCACATGGAGGAAAATGGATGCCTTCGTTTTGTCAGCCTCTGTATCAGCTCCACATGCAGTAAGATATATATTAAACCTTTGCTTAAATCTTTTCCAGTTTTCAGATAAGTTACCAGACATCAGCATGCCGGTTGGAGGAGCTAGTTTATCCATGGATACTCACTGTTTGAAGATAGGAGCACACGGCAGGCTTTGCAGACACAGAGTATCACAGCCACAGACTGCTGCAGGATTCTTTCACACTCTGAGAGCACGAGCAGTCCAAGTTAAACTTCTTCTGACACCATGTTTTGTTCCTAAGTTTGTAAATCCAGTCATCAGGACACAGAGACATGTGAGTTCACTGCTGTGCTGTTTTATTCCATCATCAACTCCAGGCACACTGCACACTGGACCACCCACTTCCCAGCATCCCCCTGGTCCCAGGGACCATCACTGAAGATTCAGGCTTACACAGATTAGTAAGGGAGTGTCTCCAAATATTAAGCATTCTAATACACTAACATCACACGTCCTTAGATGCGATGGTGATAAATCGTCCCCTTGGTCTATAGAGTGGTGTTAGTCTTTTTGGTTTGGGCTGATTTAACTCTTCTTTTGCTTAAATCTGGCCTTTAGTGAATTTGCCCCAATGTCTCCTGTAAGCATAAGGCATTCTTGGCAGTATCTGTCAGCGCCATGTACTGCGCCTTAGTTGTGGACAGCGCTACAGGGGGTTGCAGAAGGTTTGCCCAGCTGACGGCTGCATCTGCCAGTGCAAACAGGTTATCTGTGTGAATGACAGTCATCCTCAGCCATACCTCCAAACTGTTCTCAATGAGCTCGCTTGCTAATATGCCATAATCACATTTCTTTGCTAGCAGAAGGACTCTACACATTCTGTCTTGATCTTCAGCCATGCAACTATGATGGCATCATCAAAACCAGCAAATCAGAAACCTTGTGCCATTGCAGACAAACTTCTGACACCGTGTAATATGGTCTGTGTGCAAATCCCCACAGGACTCTGGAGAGCTGCAGAAGTGTGTCTTTACTAGCTGGAGTCATGCTGACCAATGGCTGCAGAGGCACTTCCTGTATAACAAGTGGATGGCAATGATGCAACTTCCGCCATTCACATACAGCGCGCATCTCAGTTCTTGCACATTCTGCCGCACAGATGTACATGAGGGGAGGAGTCTGTATCAGCATCTGCATAAAGCTGCAGGTCTGCGACCACCACTAGACGCTGCGGCATGTACTTCTGAGGGCGAATCTAAGGATCAGGCTCAATGCCAATTACATGACAGGGTCACCCCCTACTGGATGCCCAGACACACAAGTGCTCATCTATTGCATCACTGCAGTATATCATTCGTATGTTATTGTAACTACATATTACCTGTTTTTTAGCTGGATATAAACTAATATCCGCATACTAGTCACATATAAACTGTACATTATCTGCCCATTATACACCAACTACTATGTACAAACAGGATCCCGGCTGTCGGGGTTCTGGCTGTGAAAAGGCCAAGACGGAATCCCAACACTGATCAGAATACCGGCGTCGGGCTCCCGATCGACTGATTGTGGTCAGGTAAGCCGCAGGGGGCAAAAGGGGGGGTGGGTAGGTTCAGGCTGCGTGGGGAGGGCTAGGGTTATCCTGCAGGAAGAGGGGGGGATAAGGTTAGGCACCCCAGGGGAGGGTTAGGGTTAGGCTGCGGCAGGTAGAGGGTTAGGTTAGGCTGCAGGGAGGGAAGGTGAGGGTTAGGCTCTGGGGGGGGGAGGGTTAGGGTTAGCCTGCAGGAAGAGGGGTGTTAGGGTTAGGAACCCCTGGGGAGGGATGGGGTAAAGCTGTGGTGGTGGAGGGAAGGTGTTAGGTTTAGGCTCTGGGGGGGAGGGAGGAGGTAGGTTTAGGCTGCGGGGGGAGGGTTAGGGTTAGCCTGCAGGAAGAGGGGGGTTAGGCACCCTCAGGGAGGGTTAGGTTTAGGCTGTGGCAGGTAGAGGGTTAGGTTTAGGCTGCGGGGAGGGAAGGTGAGGGTTAGGCTCTGTGGGGGGGGGGCAGTAGGTTTAGGCTGCAGGAAGAGGGGTGTTAGGGTTAGACACCCCCGGGGAGGGTTGGGGTAAAGCTGTGGTGGTGAAAGTGGGGGTGGGCAGGTTTAGGCTGCGGGGGGGGGGGGAGGGTTAGGGTTAGCCTGCAGGAAGAGGGGTGTTAGGGTTAGGCACCCCCGGGGAGGGTTGGGGTAAGGCTGCAGGAGGTAGAGGGTTAGGTTAGGCTGCAGGGAGGGAAGGTGAGGGTTACGCTCTGGGGGGGGGTTAGGCTGCGGGGGTAGGATTAGGGTTAGCCTGCAGGAAGAGGGGTGTTAGGGTTAGGCACCCCCGGGGAGGGCTAGGGTAAGGCTGCAGGAGGTAGAGGGTTAGGTTAGGCTGCAGGGAGGGAAGGTGAGGGTTACGCTCTGGGGGGGGGGGGGGGTTTAGGCTGCGGGGGGGGGGGGGATTAGGGTTAGCCTGCAGGAAGAGGGGTGTTAGGGTTAGGCACCCCTGGGGAGGGTTGGGGTAAAGCTGTGGTGGTGAAAGGGGGGGTGGGTAGGTTTAAGTTGCGGGGGGGGGATTAGGGTTAGCCTGCAGGAAGAGGGGTGTTAGGGTTAGACACCCCCGGAGAGGGTTAGGGTACAGCTGTGGTGGTGGAGGGGAGGTGTTAGGTTTAAGCTGCTGTAAGGGAGGGTTAGGGGGTTAGGGGGTGAAGGATAGCTTGCTTCCTGACCCCTGTCGGGAATCTAAACAGCGGTATGCCACGCCCGTTATTCTGACTGCCGGCATTTCAGCCCCAACCCGTACAATACACACACTGGGGTAACTGAATAAAGGTCGGCTTTAGTTCTGACTAAACACGAAGGACATATTATTTATCATCCATCAGATTTCAACTTCAACTGAAAACCTACAGCGATATCAGCCGGATCTTGTAGGTGTAAATGCCGTCGCTTTTAGATTTGATTCATTTGCAGTATTTTGATTGGTTTGCAAACTCGATGGAAAACCAACCAAATGTACAAACGCGAACTTTAATAAATATACCCCATACTGTACCGAGCACACTGTGCCTTCACCGGTAACCTCAGGGGGAGCGGGAGGAGGAGTGCAGATCATTATGTATCATAGTGTCTGTCATTCCTGTGTGAGATTTATCATTATGTATCATAGTGTCTGTCATTCCTGTGTGAGATTTATCATTATGTATCACTGTGTCTGTCAGTCATTCCTCTGTGAGATTTATCATTATGTATCATTGTGTCTGTCAGTCATTCCTGTGTGAGATTAATCATTATGTATCATTGTGTCAGTCATTCCTGTGTGAGATTTATCATTATGTATCATAGTGTCTGTCAGTCATTCCTGTGTGAGATTTATCATTATGTATCATTGTGTCAGTCATTCCTGTGTGATATTTATCATTATGTATCATTGTGTCTGTCAGTCATTCCTGTGTGAGATTTATCATTATGTATCATAGTGTCTGTCAGTCATTCCTGTGTGAGATTTATCATTATGTATCATTGTGTCAGTCATTCCTGTGTGAGACTTATCATTATGTATCATAGTGTCTGTCAGTCATTCCTGTGTGAGATTTATCATTATGTATCATAGTGTCTGTCAGTCATTCCTGTGTGAGATTTATCATTATGTATCATAGTGTCTGTCAGTCATTCCTGTGTGAGATTTATCATTATGTATCATAGTGTCTGTCAGTCATTCCTGTGTGAGATTTATCATTATGTATCATTGTGTCAGTCATTCCTGTGTGAGATTTATCATTATGTATCATTGTGTCTGTCAGTCATTCCTGTGTGAGATTTATCATTATGTATCATAGTGTCAGTCAGTCATTCCTGTGTGAGATTTATCATTATGTATCATTGTGTCAGTCATTCCTGTGTGAGATTTATCATTATGTATCATTGTGTCTGTCAGTCATTCCTGTGTGAGATTTATCATTATGTATCATTGTGTCAGTCATTCCTGTGTGAGATTTATCATTATGTATCATAGTGTCTGTCAGTCATTCCTGTGTGAGATGTATCATTATGTATCATAGTGTCAGTCAGTCATTCCTGTGTGAGATTTATCATTATGTATCATTGTGTCAGTCATTCCTGTGTGAGATTTATCATTATGTATCATACTGTCTGTCAGTCATTCCTGTGTGAGATTTATCATTATGTATCATAGTGTCAGTCAGTCATTCCTGTGTGAGATTTATCATTATGTATCATTGTGTCTGTCAGTCATTCCTGTGTGAGATTTATCATTATGTATCATTGTGTCTGTCATTCCTGTGTGAGATTTATCATTATGTATCATTGTGTCAGTCATTCCTGTGTGAGACTTATCATTATGTATCATAGTGTCTGTCAGTCATTCCTGTGTGAGATTTATCATTATGTATCATAGTGTCTGTCAGTCATTCCTGTGTGAGATTTATCATTATGTATCATAGTGTCTGTCAGTCATTCCTGTGTGAGATTTATCATTATGTATCATAGTGTCTGTCAGTCATTCCTGTGTGAGATTTATCATTATGTATCATTGTGTCAGTCATTCCTGTGTGAGATTTATCATTATGTATCATTGTGTCTGTCAGTCATTCCTGTGTGAGATTTATCATTATGTATCATAGTGTCAGTCAGTCATTCCTGTGTGAGATTTATCATTAAGTATCATTGTGTCAGTCATTCCTGTGTGAGATTTATCATTATGTATCATTGTGTCTGTCAGTCATTCCTGTGTGAGATTTATCATTATGTATCATTGTGTCAGTCATTCCTGTGTGAGATTTATCATTATGTATCATAGTGTCTGTCAGTCATTCCTGTGTGAGATTTATCATTATGTATCATAGTGTCAGTCAGTCATTCCTGTGTGAGATTTATCATTATGTATCATTGTGTCAGTCATTCCTGTGTGAGATTTATCATTATGTATCATACTGTCTGTCAGTCATTCCTGTGTGAGATTTATCATTATGTATCATAGTGTCAGTCAGTCATTCCTGTGTGAGATTTATCATTATGTATCATTGTGTCTGTCAGTCATTCCTGTGTGAGATTTATCATTATGTATCATTGTGTCAGTCATTCCTGTGTGAGATTTATCATTATGTATCATTGTGTCAGTCATTCCTATGTGAGATTTATCATTATGTATCATTGTGTCAGTCATTCCTGTGTGAGATTTATCATTATGTATCATTGTGTCTGTCAGTGATTCCTGTGTGAGATTTATCATTATGTATCATTGTGTCAGTCATTCCTGTGTGAGATTTATCATTATGTATCATTGTGTCTGTCAGTCATTCCTGTGTGAGATTTATCATTATGTATCATTGTGTCTGTCAGTCATTCCTGTGTGAGATTTATCATTATGTATCATTGTGTCAGTCATTCCTGTGTGAGATTTATCATTATGTATCATTGTGTCAGTCATTCCTGTGTGAGATTTATCATTATGTATCATAGTGTCTGTCAGTCATTCCTGTGTGAGATTTATCATTATGTATCATTGTGTCAGTCATTCCTGTGTGAGATTTATCATTATGTATCATTGTGTCAGTCATTCCTGTGTGAGATTTATCATTATGTATCATAGTGTCAGTCAGTCATTCCTGTGTGAGATTTATCATTATGTATCATTGTGTCAGTCATTCCTGTGTGAGATTTATCATTATGTATCATTGTGTCTGTCAGTCATTCCTGTGTGAGATTTATCATTATGTATCATTGTGTCAGTCATTCCTGTGTGAGATTTATCATTATGTATCATAGTGTCTGTCATTCCTGTGTGAGATTTATCATTATGTATCATTGTGTCAGTCATTCCTATGTGAGATTTATCATTATGTATCATTGTGTCAGTCATTCCTGTGTGAGATTTATCATTATGTATCATTGTGTCTGTCATTCCTGTGTGAGATTTATCATTATGTATCATTGTGTCAGTCATTCCTGTGTGAGATTTATCATTATGTATCATACTGTCTGTCAGTCATTCCTGTGTGAGATTTATCATTATGTATCATAGTGTCAGTCAGTCATTCCTGTGTGAGATTTATCATTATGTATCATTGTGTCTGTCAGTCATTCCTGTGTGAGATTTATCATTATGTATCATTGTGTCTGTCATTCCTGTGTGAGATTTATCATTATGTATCATTGTGTCAGTCATTCCTGTGTGAGACTTATCATTATGTATCATAGTGTCTGTCAGTCATTCCTGTGTGAGATTTATCATTATGTATCATAGTGTCTGTCAGTCATTCCTGTGTGAGATTTATCATTATGTATCATAGTGTCTGTCAGTCATTCCTGTGTGAGATTTATCATTATGTATCATAGTGTCTGTCAGTCATTCCTGTGTGAGATTTATCATTATGTATCATAGTGTCTGTCAGTCATTCCTGTGTGAGATTTATCATTATGTATCATTGTGTCAGTCATTCCTGTGTGAGATTTATCATTATGTATCATTGTGTCTGTCAGTCATTCCTGTGTGAGATTTATCATTATGTATCATTGTGTCAGTCATTCCTGTGTGAGATTTATCATTATGTATCATAGTGTCTGTCAGTCATTCCTGTGTGAGATTTATCATTATGTATCATAGTGTCAGTCAGTCATTCCTGTGTGAGATTTATCATTATGTATCATAGTGTCAGTCAGTCATTCCTGTGTGAGATTTATCATTATGTATCATTGTGTCAGTCATTCCTGTGTGAGATTTATCATTATGTATCATTGTGTCTGTCAGTCATTCCTGTGTGAGATTTATCATTATGTATCATTGTGTCTGTCAGTCATTCCTGTGTGAGATTTATCATTATGTATCATTGTGTCAGTCATTCCTGTGTGAGATTTATCATTATGTATCATTGTGTCTGTCATTCCTGTGTGAGATTTATCATAATGTATCATTGTGTCTGTCAGTCATTCCTGTGTGAGATTTATCATTATGTATCATTGTGTCAGTCATTCCTATGTGAGATTTATCATTATGTATCATTGTGTCTGTCAGTCATTCCTGTGTAAGATTTATCATTATGTATCATAGTGTCTGTCAGTCATTCCTGTGTGAGATTTATCATTATGTATCATTGTGTCTGTCATTCCTGTGTGAGATTTATCATTATGTATCATTGTGTCTGTCAGTCATTCCTGTGTGAGATTTATCATTATGTATCATTGTGTCAGTCATTCCTGTGTGAGATTTATCATTATGTATCATTGTGTCTGTCATTCCTGTGTGAGATTTATCATTATGTATCATTGTGTCAGTCATTCCTATGTGAGATTTATCATTATGTATCATTGTGTCAGTCATTCCTGTGTGAGATTTATCATTATGTATCATTGTGTCTGTCATTCCTGTGTGAGATTTATCATTATGTATCATTGTGTCAGTCATTCCTGTGTGAGATTTATCATTATGTATCATTGTGTCAGTCATTCCTGTGTGAGATTTATCATTATGTATCATTGTGTCTGTCAGTCATTCCTGTGTGAGATTTATCATTATGTATCATTGTGTCAGTCATTCCTGTGTGAGATTTATCATTATGTATCATTGTGTCAGTCATTCCTGTGTGAGATTTATCATTATGTATCATAGTGTCTGTCAGTCATTCCTGTGTGAGATTTATCATTATGTATCATTGTGTCTGTCATTCCTGTGTGAGATTTATCATTATGTATCATTGTGTCTGTCAGTCATTCCTGTGTGAGATTTATCATTATGTATCATTGTGTCAGTCATTCCTGTGTGAGATTTATCATTATGTATCATTGTGTCTGTCATTCCTGTGTGAGATTTATCATTATGTATCATTGTGTCTGTCAGTCATTCCTGTGTGAGATTTATCATTATGTATCACTGTGTCTGTCATTCCTGTGTGAGATTTATCATTATGTATCATTGTGTCTGTCAGTCATTCCTGTGTGAGATTTATCATTATGTATCATTGTGTCTGTCATTCCTGTGTGAGATTTATCATTATGTATCATTGTGTCTGTCAGTCATTCCTGTGTGAGACTTATCATTATGTATCATTGTGTCTGTCAGTCATTCCTGTGAGAGATTTATCATTATGTATCATTGTGTCAGTCATTCCTGTGTGAGATTTATCATTATGTATCATTGTGTCAGTCATTCCTGTGTTAGATTTATCATTATGTATCATTGTGTCAGTCAGTCATTCCTGTGTGAGATTTATCATTATGTATCATTGTGTCAGTCATTCCTGTGTGAGATTTATCATTATGTATCATTGTGTCCAGTGGCGGATTTAGGGGGGGGGCACCAAGGCACGTGCCCCCCCTGTCATTTTTAGTTGATTTTTGTATTTTTATTTTTATTATATTTTGTGCACTGATTTAGTGCAGACTGACATGCGGACGAGCGTCCGCATGTCAGTCTGCGGTCTCGTTTCCTCCCCTGCTGTTAGGAGGGACACGGAGGGCACAGTGCACGCCTCCCTGTGTCCCTCCTTGGTCTCCGGCGGCCGCGGGTCTCATAAAGGAAGTGCCGTTCGTGAGCACTTCCTTTATTAGAGTGACCCGCGGCCGCCGGAGACACAGGAGGGACACAGGGAGGCGTGCACTGTGCCCTCCGTGTCCCTCCTAACAGCAGGGGAGCGGGGGGAGCAGCGGCGGCGGAGGAAGCGGGGGGGACGACGCACTGAGGGGGCATATCTGGCACTGGGGGGGAATATCTGGCACTGGGGGCATATTTGGCAGGGAGGGGGGGGGGAGAATATCTGGCACTGGGGACATATATGGCACTGGGGGGAATATCTGGCACTGGGGGCATATATGGCACTGGGGGGGGAATATCTGGCACTGGGGGCATATGTGGCACTGGGGGGGGGATATCTGGCACTGGGGGCATATGTGGCACTGGGGGGGGGGGATATCTGGCACTGGGGGCATATGTGGCACTGGGGGGGAAATATCTGGCACTGGGGGCATATGTGGCACTGGGGGGAATATCTGGCACTGGGGCATATGTGGCACTGGGGGCATATATAGCACTGGGGGGGATATCTGGCACTGGGGGCATATGTGGCACTGTCGGGGAATATCTGGCACTGGGGATATATGTGGCACTGGGAGCACAGCCCTAGCAACAAGGACTACCTCCTAGCAACGAGCATGACACCCAGTGCATGAAACCCCTGGCAACGAGCATGACACCCAGTGCATGAAACCCCTGGCAACGAGCATGACACCCAGTGCATGAAACCCCTGGCAACGAGCATGACACCCTGAGCATGAAAACCCCTGGCACCGTGCATGGAACCAAGAGCATGAAACCCCTGGCAACGAGCATGAAACCCAGTGCATGAAACCCCTGACAACGAGCAGGTATTTGAAAAGTAATTAGAAGCCTTACTGTAGGACTTAATGTGTAATGGGCATTACGGTGTGGGGCATAATGTATCACGGACATTGCGGTGTGTGTCATAATGTGTCACATGCATTACGGTGTATGGTATACTATATCGTTGGCATTGTGATATGTGGTATAATGTCTCAGGGTCATTGCAGTGTGTGGCATAATGTATCACGGACATTGCGGTGTGTGTCATAATGTGTCAGGCATTACGGTGTGTGGTATACTATATCACGGGCATTGTGGTATGTGGTATAATGTCTCAGGGTCATTGCAGTGTGGCATAATATATAACGGGCATTGCGGTGTGTGGCATAGGGTATAACGGGCATTGCGGTATGTGTCACAGGCATTACGGTGTATGGTATACTATATCACGGGCATTGTGGTATAATGTCTCAGGGTCATTGCAGTGTGTGGCATAATGTGTCACAGGCATTGTATGTGCTATAATGTATCGGGCATTGCAGTGTGTGGTATAATGTATCACGGACATTGCAGTGTGTGTCATAATGTGTCACAGACATTGTATGTGCTATAATGTATCAGGGGCAGTGCAGTGTGTAGCATAATGTATAACGGGCATTGCAATTCCTGTCATAATGTGTCACAGGCATTACGGTGTGTGGCATAATGTGTCACAGGCATTACGGTGTGTGGCATAATGTGTCACAGGCATTACGGTGTGTGGCATAATGTGTCGGGGGCATTACAGTGTGTGCATATTGTGTCATGTGCATTATTGTGTGTGGCATAATGTCTAAGGGCCATTGCAGTATGTGGCATAATGTATACTGGGCATTACTATAAGGAGGAAAAATGACAAATAATGTAAGGGGCATGAATCAGGATTATTTTTCTTTCCTGTGGTGGCCAACGTCTGGGCGTGCAGGTTGCAAAACTGGGGTATAAGGTAGTGTTTTCCTGCAATACCACGCCCATTCCAACGAAGCCACGCCCATTCCAAAGAAGCCACGCCCCTTATGGTGCCCCCCCCCCCCCCTGTAATTTTTTTCTGGATCCGCCCCTGATTGTGTCAGTCATTCCTGTGTGAGATTTATCATTATGTATCATTGTGTCAGTCATTCCTGTGTGAGATTTATCATTATGTATCATAGTGTCTGTCAGTCATTCCTGTGTGAGATTTATCATTATGTATCATTGTGTCAGTCATTCCTGTGTGAGATTTATCATTATGTATCATTGTGTCTGTCAGTCATTCCTGTGTGAGATTTATCATTATGTATCATTGTGTCAGTCATTCCTGTGTGAGATTTATCATTATGTATCATTGTGTCAGTCATTCCTGTGTGAGATTTATCATTATGTATCATTGTGTCAGTCATTCCTGTGTGAGATTTATCATTATGTATCATTGTGTCTGTCAGTCATTCCTGTGTGAGATTTATCATTATGTATCATTGTGTCAGTCATTCCTGTGTGAGATTTATCATTATGTATCATTGTGTCAGTCATTCCTGTGTGAGATTTATCATTATGTATCATTGTGTCAGTCATTCCTGTGTGAGATTTATCATTATGTATCATTGTGTCAGTCATTCCTGTGTGAGATTTATCATTATGTATCATTGTGTCTGTCAGTCATTTCTGTGTGAGATTTATCATTATGTATCATTGTGTCTGTCAGTCATTCCTGTGTGAGATTTATCATTATGTATCATTGTGTCAGTCATTCCTGTGTGAGATTTATCATTATGTATCATTGTGTCAGTCATTCCTGTGTGAGATTTATCATTATGTATCATTGTGTCTGTCAGTCATTTCTGTGTGAGATTTATCATTATGTATGATTGTGTCTGTCAGTCATTCCTGTGTGAGATTTATCATTATGTATCTTTAGCTATAAAATGTAAATTGTAAAACGTCATTGGGGGTAATTCTGAGTTGATCGCAGCAGGATTTTTGTTAGCAATTGGGTAAAACTGGGGGTCATTCCGAGTTGTTCGCTCGCAAGTGGATTTTAGCAGATTTGCTCATGCTAAGCCGCCGCCTACTGGGAGTGAATCTTAGCATCTTAAAATTGCGAACGATGTATTCGCAATATTGCGATTACACACCTCGTAGCAGTTTCTGAGTAGCTCCAGACTTACTCGGCATCTGCGATCATTTCACTGCTTGTCGTTCCTGGTTTGACGTCACAAACACACCCAGCGTTCGGCCAGACACTCACCCGTTTCTCCAGCCACTCCTGCGTTTTTCCCGGAAACGGTAGCGTTTTTCCCCACACGCCCATAAAACGGCCTGTTTCCGCCCAGTAACACCCATTTCCTGTCAATCACATTACGATCGCCAGAACGATGAAAATGCCGTGAGTAAAGTTCCTAAGTGCATAGCAAATTTACTTGGCGCAGTCGCAGTGCGGACATTGCGCATGCGCATTAAGCGGAAAATCGCTGCGTTGCGAAGATTTCTACCGAGCGAACAACTCGGAATGACCCCCCATGTGCACTGCAGGCTGGGCAGATGTAACATGTGCAGAGAGAGTTATATTTGGGTGGGGTGTGATCAAATTGAAATCTAAATTGCAGTGTAAAAATAAAGCAGCCAGTATTTACCCTGCACAGAAACAAAATAACCCACCCAAATCTAACTCTCCCTGCACATGTTGCATCTGCCTCCCCTGCAGTGCACATGGGGGGTCATTCCGAGTTGTTCGCTCGTTATTTTTTTTTTGCAACGGAGTATTAGTCGCGTATGCGCAATGTCCGCAGTGCGACTGCGCCAAGTAAATTTGCTATGCAGTTAGGAATTTTACTCACGGTTTTTTCTTCGTTCTGGTGATCGTAATGTGATTGACAGGAAGTGGGTGTTTCTGGGCGGAAACAGGCCGTTTTATGGATGTGTGCGAAAAAACGCTGCCGTTTCTGGGAAAAACGCGGGAGTGGCTGGAGAAACGGAGGAGTGTCTGGCCGAACGCTGGGTGTGTTTGTGACGTCAAACCAGGAACGACAAGCACTGAACTGATCGCAGATGCTGAGTAAGTTTGAAGCTACTCAGAAACTGCTAAGAGGTGTGTAATCGCAATTTTGAGAATCTTTCGTTCGCAATTTTACTATGCTAAGATTCACTCCCAGTAGGCGGCTGCTTAGCGTGTGCAAAGCTGCTAAAAGCAGCTTGCGAGCGAACAACTCGGAATGACCCCCATGATTTTGCCCAACTGCTAACAAAATTCCTGCTGCAATCAACTTGGAATTACCCCCATGTGCACTGCAGGTGGGGCAGATATAACATGTGCAGAGAGAGTTAGATTTGGGTGGGTTATATTGTTTCTGTGCAGGGTAAATACTGGCTGCTTTATTTTTACACTGCAATTTAGATTTCAGTTTGAACACACCCCACCCAAATCTAACTCTCTCTGCACATGTTACATTTGCCACACCTGCAGTGCACATGTGGGGTCCTTCCGACCTGATCGCATGCTGACGTTTTTCGCTGCGCTGTGATCAGGTCAGAACTGCGCATGTATATGCACCGCAATGTGCAGGCGCGTCGTACGGGTACAAAGCGGATTGTTGCTAGGCGATGGATTTAACGAAGAATCCATTCGCACATGTTATATCTGCCCCTCCTGCAGTGCACATGGTTTTGCCCAACTGCTAATAAAATTGCTGCTGCGATCAACTCAGAATTAGGCGCATTGGGGGTCATTCCGAGTTGTTTGCTCGTTGACGATTTTTGCTATGCTGCGGTTTGTTGCTAACTGCGCATACGCATGGTACGCAGGGCGCATGTGCTAAGTTATTTAACACAAAATTTAGTAGATTTGCTGGTGTTCTTGCGGCGCTTTTCAGTCGCACTGCTGATCGGTGAGTGATTGACAGGAAAGGGGCGTTTCTGGGTGGTAACTGAGCGTTTTCCGGGAGTGTGCTAAAAAACGCAGGCGTGTCAGGGAAAAACGTGGGAGTGGCTGGAGAAACGGGGGAGTGGCTGGCCGAACGCAGGGCGTGTTTGTGACGTCAAACCAGGAACTAAACGGACTGAGGTGATCGTAGTGTAGGAGTAGGTCTGGAGCTACTCAGAAACTGCAGCTAATTATTTAGTAGCAATTCTGCTAATCTTTCGTTCACAATTCTGCTAAGCTAAAATACACTCCCAGAGGGCGGCGGCCTAGCGTGTGCAATGCTGCTAAAAGCAGCTAGCGAGCGAACAACTCGGAATGAGGGCCATTGTTCTGTGTGTAAGGAGCTGTTCCGGCATTCTCTAAGAACTACACAAACTCCAATAAACAGGTGAATGATGCACAAACATTGTCACTCATCTTTCCGATAAGGCTGGAGAAATGCAGGAACCCCTCACTTTCTTTTATGTACTTATAATACAGCGACACAGTACTAATAACTTATGGTATCGGTGGTGGCCGACAGATGTCGGTGTAATTAGGATGTGGGGGTCCTCAGACTAATACCCCTTTCACACCAATAACCCGGGTCCATCCTGGCTTATTGAACACGGTTTCAAGTCATGTCACAGCTGGAATCCCCATTCACACCGCAGGGTGGACCCAGGTTATTGCTCGTTCTTCCCTCTGCCGACGCTTTTAGCGTGATCTGGGTCGGCACTGGGTTTGACCCTGGCAGATAACGGGGTCAGATTCCTGGGTAACACAACCCTGGTAGACCATTTCACACCGAGCCTGGACTCTGATTGCCCGCGGAGAATAAACCGGGCGCGGTTACGGATATTCTGCCGCATGTCCCGCTGTATACACACAGGAGCTGGATAACACTATTCTAACTATTACAGGAGGGAAACAACATGTTCCAGCGACTCTGTGACCCGCTCTGGGCTCATTATGAAGCCGCGTTGCCATAGAGCCCGTTATTACACTTCCCGGCCTCCATCTCCCGGCAGACACAGTGTTTCTCTTCCACGGACGCTGCGTTAAGAGCTGGAATACCAATGCCCTTTATAATAGGAACTGCGCCGCCTAACCTGGTCTATTCTGCGGCTAATTTCACTTTCTCATTCATTATTCTCTCCCTCGCCGGCGTTGCTCCCAGTCTGTCTCCCAGACTCCAATTAATCTTCAAGGCTCACAACTCTAATAGGGAGACTGGAGGCAGCTCACATATACGGAGAAGGCTCTGCCGCAGCTATTAGGGCTCATTTCTTATTCTGGTCTGATCTCACAATACGCAGAAACCGCTATTTCCACATGTGTAAGAACAGACTCAATACGCCAAGACAATCGGGCGTGCCTGAACCGCTCACAGAGGCGTAGCATGCCAGGTTTACATCTTACGTCTCACATCCGACGCAGCGAAGCACCGCTCCCAGTGTACCAGAGACGCTGCGTCTGTAACCGCATAAGAAATAGTTTCACGTACAAAGTCACAGATGAAGCGCAATGGAACTTGGCGTGAGGAAAACAACGCAGCGCTTGGTATACAGGCTCGGACTGCTCCGCACACAGATATACACACGTCGCACATAACAGTGACCAGTGTAACACAGCGGAGCGGATTTGTCACTTCCGGTTATCGGATTAACATATGCTCGGCGCTGCAGCGTCTCCCGGGAGCTGCGCACCAGGAGGCGCTGTCTGAAGCCACAGGGTAAGAGGACACGTCTGTATCTCCCGCTTTCTGTCTGCCTACCCCCCACAGAAGCCAAAGAGGCGCAGACCCCGAGCCGGAGAAACTGAGGAGAGAAGCAAAGTCTCTCCGCGGCGGAAGCAGAAATACGTCCTTTATTCCGCCATTATTAATAATACAAATAATTAACCTATTTACTGTGTGGTAGCTGTAATATAGCTGCTCAGTTAATGAACTATATACTTGGCTAAGGACCTGGGGGGGGATTCAGTAAGGAAAGCAGAATCTGCAATCCTTTCCATCGCATGCTAGGGACTGCCCATTGCAGGGCTGCAACCGCAAGTGGTGTGCCCAGTGGCTGCGACCGCAATTTAATTGTGGTTGCAGCCACTGCGGGCGACCCCCGCAAGCCACAGCCAGGCTGCGTATGCAGGCGGTATGCCGTCATGTTCTTGATCGGAACGGCTGCATGTGACGTCATGTAGTCGCACAAAAAAAACACTGCCACCCCGCAATGGTTTCCTCCCCTCTGCACCCTCCGCAGTGCTCCGTTGCCGCCCCCCGTCCACCCCATGAACACCTCTGCCTGTCAATCAGGCATTCGCAGCCAATGCAATCAGATCACATTGGCTGCTAGTGCACGCGCAGGGCGGGACGTGCGCATTGCCAGCTGGAACGGGGTTGTTGCGGTCACATCGATTAGCGATGCGACCTGAATAACCCCCCCCCCCGATTCAGTATCAGTAGTAGGTTCTGCTGCTTGCGATCGCAGTGCTGAACGGGAAATTAAGGAAGACGAGCTGCGTATGCAGACGCACAGCCGCCATCTTCTGCTTCACAGCGGCTGCGCGTGAGATCATGCAGCAGCTCTAAAAATGGTCCGGACACGCCTACATTGTCTGGACCACTACCCCGAAATGCCGCGTCAACGTTCCCCGACGGCTGCCGCTGTCAATCATAGTGCGGTCGTATCCTTCCAGGATGCGATTGCACTTTGATAGTTTGCGCACGTGCTGTGCAGATGCAGCGCATGCGCAATACTCTGAATCCATCTGCGGTTTTCGGAGTATTGCGTCCTTTGCTGAACGAGGGCCTGAACGTGAAAATCTACAATAGATTTATTATACGTATAACCAATGACTGTAACGTCATAGCCGCCGATTACAAGGCAGAAACAAACATAAATCCTTGTTTCTGTGATCGCTCGGCGAGGCTGAGATCTGAGCCCGTCACACCACCGGCGCTTACTCATTTCTGACAGCGCTGTCTGACTCCCAGCGCCAGGCACGGGGTCACATCTGAGACATCCCATCGTACAGACAGGTCCCTGCTACGGAGACATCTCCGGGACTGCTGCAACCAGCGAGATAAAAGCAGCGGCGTGCGGAGAGACGGTCACATCCTATTAGACGCTGCTCCGATCTGCCCCAGTCTGGGGAACGCAGCAATAAGAGGAGCTGATTTATGAAGACTGGAACATACATTATTAATATTTCATCCAGCCGCTGAACATCAGAGACGGAGAATATGTTTTACCATTTCATGAGCAGATTAACGTCATCCTGACCGGAGGCCTCGCCGCAGGGATGGCGCGGGGGGCTGATAGTTACCAGTAGTGCGCTCACTATATATACAACATAGAATATTCCATGTCATCAGCGCAGAGAAAGGATAATACTCATCTTAATAACGAGATCATGGAACCTCAGACATAGGGGGGTCATTCAGACCTGATCGCTACTCAGCGAATTTGCAGAGGTTTGTGATCGGATTGTTGCCGCCCAGACCAAGTAAAAATCCGCCCTGTGCAAGTCTGCGAACGCCGGACAGCTGCAAATCCGCTCGCACCTCACTCACCATCTAATGGTTTTTCCAGTGTGTGCAGTGTGTGCGCAGCCCAGGACTCACTCCTCCAGTGCGATGAGAACAGGCTGATCCGGGTCGGAGCTGACGTCACACACCCGCCCTGACAACGCTTGGAAACTCCTGCGCATTTCCTGACACTCCCAGAAAACGTCCAGTTACCACCCACAAACGTCATCTTCCTGACACTCAGCATGTGGTCGCCCAGCGATCAAAAAAGTCACTGGATTTTTTTGCAGTTTGGCCTCGCGCCTGCGCACTACGATACATACACATTGCGCAGTTGTTCGATAATCATCCGCCTAGTGAATTTGACACAACAGCGATCAAGTCTGAATTGGGCCCATAGCGGATGACAGTAAAACACACTGTTCAGTGCTACCCTGGCCTTCCCTGCAGCTCTGACGACCGCCTTCATTATAGGCAGCTGACGCTCTGACACCGTTACTGGACCCGTCCCTGTGTATGGGCAACAAATCCAAACAGGGTATTTCTGCAAATCTGTCACTCAGACCCTGCCTGAATAGTTAGATATGGACACGGAACAACATTGGCCATTTTGTAGGCGGGAGAAGCCTCAACACAGGAGATCCGGCGGCTGAAGGCGGCTGGACGCAGCGCTCGGCTCTTCAGTGCCTGCAGGAGACGTCTTTGTTCCTACAGATGCAGCATATTACCTGCACGGTACTGCACAGCCACTTCCCTGACATAACCCAGTGGAATAGAATTACTGCCCCTGTAAACAGATGTACCAGATCTCCTCTAATGTAATCAGTAATGTGGTGTCATTAGTACATAGGCCTAATGCACGCACACGTTATCTGGCGTCTGTGCACGCTGCGTGCAGCCTTGTTACCAGCCGCAGATCGGGAATTCAGTGACCCTGGACAATAACGAGGAAGGGGCCTGCAGGAAACAGACTAATGTCCCAGGCCGGCCGCTAATTATCCGTGCCCTGCCCCAATTAGAGCCAGGTCACTTAATTACAGACGTGATACATAAGACAGAAGTAAACTCACAATATACACTTCCACCTTCATAGAGGGATTTTAGCAGAAAGCGGCTTAATACATACCTTCCATATCACATATAACCGCTGGTAGGTAACATCACTCCCCCGACCCCGATAGGATGTGTGTTAGTGGTTACAATAATAACACAACCGACACACCGACTCACATTTCCCTTGTGTTGCTTTTGCACAGCTGAGCAGATTATAAAGGACCCTGATCTTATTGTGCTTGTGGCAGATAACCTGTACGACATGTCGCATGTGGGGATTTATTTTCCTTTCATTCTGGGATCCGCAGTCAGTCCTGTCCATCATGTCCCCTCCAGGCTTCCATCCCCAGCCAGTCCTGTCCATCATGTCCCCTCCAGGCTTCCATCCCCAGCCAGTCCTGTCCATCATGTCCCCTCCAGGCTTCCATCCCTAGCCGGTCCTATCCATCATGTCCCCTCCAGGCTTCCATCCCCAACCAGTCCTGTCCATCATGTCCCCTCCAGGTTTCCATCCCCAGCCAGTCCTATCCATCATGTCCCCTCCAGGCTTCCATCCCCAACCAGTCCTGTCCATCATGTCCCCTCCAGGTTTCCATCCCCAGCCAGTCCTATCCATCATGTCCCCTCCAGACTTCCATCCTCAGCCAGTCCTGTCCATCATGTCCCCTCCAGGCTTCCATCCCTAGCCAGTCCTATCCATCATGTCCCCTCCAGGCTTCCATCGCCAACCAGTCCTGTCCATCATGTCCCCTCCAGGTTTCCATCCCCAGCCAGTCCTATCCATCATGTCCCCTCCAGGCTTCCATCCCCAACCAGTCCTGTCCATCATGTCCCCTCCAGGTTTCCATCCCCAGCCAGTCCTGTCCATCATGTCCCCTCCAGACTTCCATCCTCAGCCAGTCCTGTCCATCATGTCCCCTCCAGGCTTCCATCCCCAGCCAGTCCTGTCCATCATGTTTCTTTCCACCATATTGTATGACACCCCTAACTACCTTGCTGCTGGGACTGGGTCTGGGGAAAGTCCAGGGATGTATCTAGGGGTGAGCGAACAGGGCCGTCACCCATGGTGCAGGGCCCAGGGGGCGCCACAGTAGTTTTATAACAACCCTTGCATTTGGCTTGAAGGGTGCCTGGGTCAGGGGGCGTGATCGTTCCTGCACTTTTGGGTCTCTACAGAGGCACGGGATCTGTAATTTCCCTCCCTCTGTGCCTCTGCATAAATGTACACAGCAGAGACCAGTGACATCACACAGTGGGTGAGATACAGGGGCGCACAAGTGGGGTAATTCAGAGTTGATCATAGCAGTAAATTTGTTAGCAGATGGGCAAAACCATGGGGGGGTCATTCTGACCTGATCGCTCGCTATATTTTGCACTGCTGCGATCAGAAAGTCACCGCCTATAGGGGAGTGTATTTTAGCTGTGCAATTGTGCGATCGCTTGTGCAGCCGAGTGGTAAACAACAGTTTGTGCAGTTTCTGAGTTGCCCAGAACTTACTCAGCCGCTGCGATCACTTCAGCCTGTCCGGGGCTGTAATTGACGTCAGACACCCGCCCTGCAAACGCTTGGACACGCCTGCGTTTTTCCAAACACTCCCAGAAAACGGTCAGTTGCCACCCACAAACGCCTTCTTCCTGTCAATCTCCTTGCGATCGACTGTGTGAATGGATTCTTCGTTAAATCCATCGCTCAGCAACAATCCGCTTTGTACCCGTACGACGCGCCTGCACATTGCGGTGCATATACATGCGCAGTTCTGATCTGATCGCAGCGCAGCGAAAAACGGCAGCGTGCGATCAGGTCGGAAGGACCCCACATGTGCACTGCAGGTGGGGCAGATGTAACATGTGCAGAGAGAGTTAGATTTGAGTGGGGCGTGTTCAAACTGAAATCTAAATTGCAGTGTAAAAATAAAGCAGCCAGTACCCTGCACAGAAACAATATAACCCACCCAAATCTAACTCTCTCTGCACATGTTACATCTGCCCCACCTGCAGTGTACATGGGCCCTCATTCCGAGTTGTTCGCTCGGTATTTTTCTTCGCATCGCAGTGAAAATCCGCTTAGTACGCATGCGCAATGTTCGCACTGCGACTGCGCCAAGTAACTTTACTATGAAGAAAGTATTTTTACTCACGGCTTTTTCTTCGCTCCGGCGAACGTAATGTGATTGACAGGAAATGGGTGTTACTGGGCGGAAACACGGCGTTTCAGGGGCGTGTGGCTGAAAACGCTACCGTTTCCGGAAAAAACGCAGGAGTGGCCGGGGAAACGGTGGGAGTGCCTGGGCGAACGCTGGGTGTGTTTGTGACGTCAACCAGGAACGACAAGCACTGAAATGATCGCACAGGCAGAGTAAGTCTGGAGCTACTCTGAAACTGCTAAGTAGTTAGTAATCGCATTATTGCGAATACATCGGTCGCAATTTTATGAAGCTAAGATTCACTCCCAGTAGGCGGCGGCTTAGCGTGTGTAACTCTGCTAAAATCGCCTTGCGACCGATCAACTCGGAATGAGGGCCATGGTTTTGCCCAACTGCTAACAAATTTGCTGCTGCGATCAACTCTGAATTACCCCAAAGGTTACATAATGACATAAGTGACAATTAACGATGGGCCGAATACGTACTGTGGAGGTCATTCCGAGTTGTTCGCTCGTTAGCTGCTTTTAGCAGCAGTGCACACGCTAAGCCGACGCCTACTGGGAGTGAATCTTAGCTTAGCAGAATAGCAAATAGAATTTTTTTTTAGCAGTTTCTGAGTAGCTCCAGACCTACTCACAGATTGCGATCAGCTCAGTCAGTTTCGTTCCTGGTTTGACGTCACAAACACGCCCTGCGTTCAGCCAGCCACTCCCCCGTTTCTCCAAATAGTCCCGTGTATTTCCATGACACACCTGTGTTTTTCCGCACACTCCCAGAAAACGGTCAGTTTCCGCCCAGAAACACCCACTTCCTGTCAATCACACTACGATCACTACAACGATGAAAATTCTTAGTTCGGACGTGAGTAAATCTACTAAGTTTTGTGCTAAAATACTAACCGCATGCGCACTGCGTACCATGCGCATTTTTGCCTTAATCGCTCCGTTGCGAAAATCGGCAACGAGCGAACAACTCGGAATGACCCCCTGTGCGCGGACCTTTGGAGGGTAAATCTAGATACTGTAAATACTGCTCCCATGGAAAACTAGGGGTACGGATTCTGTGGCAGGTGATGAAGACGGGCGCATGTCTCTGTAAATAAAGGCCTGTCACACACACACACTAGTGTCACACCATGCAGGATGGACGGTCAGCGAGTGACGCAGAGCCAGTATTGCAGTATTATACGTCCATTCTCCAGTCTCTCTCTTTGTATTTCCCTTCTGATTGTAAGTGATTGTGACTGGAATGACAGGAGCGGTGGCTGTGTGCCCGTTGTACCATCTGGTGTAGATTTATAGTCAGTGAGTGGCATCATCTGATGTGTACACTGCCCTCGGCCTGGTGCGGGGAGCCACCTGAGCCAGGGAGGAAGTGGCGGCCATGCTTGTTACATGACTGCTCATCTTCCCCTGATCTGTACAGAAGTCTGAGTGTAACAATCCGCATACAGCTCAGACACGTCACATCCACTGTCATCATTTTACTATTACTACAGCAACAACGCCGTGTTCTGATTCTGGGATGCTGGAAATTATCTTCCAGATATGTGCTATAATTCAGAGTATGAAGGAAACAAGTCACAGAGATGATTCATATATTTTATCTATTGGCTCTCTATTCATTACCATTAAGTGTGGCATGCACAACATACATTACACTGCGGTTTGCTGGCTATAGTGTGGCATACACAACATGCATTACACTGC
This sequence comes from Pseudophryne corroboree, assembly GCF_028390025.1. NCBI lineage: Eukaryota > Metazoa > Chordata > Amphibia > Anura > Myobatrachidae > Pseudophryne > Pseudophryne corroboree. The sequence goes on along the minus strand of NC_086445.1, from coordinate 10,149,960 downwards.
GGTTTGCTGGCTATAGTGTGGCATACACAACATGCATTATACTACGGTTTGCTGGCTATAGTGTGGCATACACAACATGCATTACATTGCAGTGAGCCGGCTATAGTGTGGCATACACAACATGCATTACACTGCGGTGAGCCGGCTATAGTGTGGCATACACAACATGCATTACATTGCGGTGAGCCGGCTATAGTGTGGCATACACAACATGCATTACACTGCGGTGAGCTGGCTATAGTGTGGAATACACAACATACATTACACTGCGGTTTGCTGGCTATAGTGTGGCATACACAACATGCATTACACTGCGGTTTGCTGGCTATAGTGTGGCATACACAACATGAATTACACTGCGGTGAGCCCGTTATAGTGTGGCATACACAACATGCATTACACTGTGGTGAGCCGGCTATAGTGTGGCATACACAACATGCATTACACAGCTGTGTGCTGGCTATAGTGTGGCATACACAACATGCATTACACTGCTGTGTGCCGGCTATAGTGTGACAAACAGATCAAGCATTACACTGCGGTGAGACGGCTATAGTGTGGCATACACAACTTGCATAAAACTGCGGTGTGCCGGCTATAGTGTAGAATACACAATGTGCATTACACTGCGGTGAGCCGGCTATAGTGTGGCATACACAATGTGCATTACACTGCGGTGTGCTGGCTATAGTGTGGCTTACACAACGTGCATTACATTGCGGTGTGCTGGCTATAGTATGGCATACACAACGTGATTTACACTGCGGTGAGCCGGCTATGGTGTGGCATACACAACATGCATTAAAATGCGGTGAGCCGGCAATAACATGCATTACACTGCGGTGAGACGGCTATAGTGTTACATACACAACTTGCATTACACTTAGGTGAGCCGGCTGTAGTGTGACGTACACAACATGTATTGCACTACGGTTAGCCGTCTATGCATTACACTGCAGTGAGCCGGCTATAGTATGGTATACACAACATGCATTACACTGCAGTGAGCCGGCTATAGCGTGGTATACACAACATGCATTACACTGCGGTGAGCCGGCTAAAGTGTGGCATACACAACATGCATTGCACTGCGGTGTGCTGGCTATAGTGTGCCATACACAACGTGAATTACACTGCGGTGTGCTGGATATAGTTTGGCATACACAGCATGCATTACACTGCGGTGTGCTGGCTATAGTGTGGCATACACAACGTGCATTACACTGTGGTGAGCCGACTATAGTGTGGCATACACAACATGCATTACACTGCGGTGAGCCGGCTATAGTGTGGCATACACAACATGCATTATACTGTGGTGAGCCGGCTATAGGGGGTCATTCCGAGTTGTTCGCTCGTTGCCGATTTTCGCAACGGAGCGATTAAGGCAAAAATGCGCATGCGCATGGTATGCAGTGCGCATGTGTTTAGTATTTTAACACAAAACTTAGTAGATTTACTCACGTCCGAATGAAGATTTTTCATCGTTGAAGTGATCGTAGTGTGATTGACAGGAAGTGGGTGTTTCTGGGCGGAAACTGACCGTTTTCTGGGAGTGTGCGGAAAAACGCAGGCGTTTCAGGGAAAAACGCGGTAGTGTCTGGATTAATGGGGGAGTGGTTGGCCGAACGCAGGGCGTGTGTGTGACGTCAAACCAGGAACGAAACTGACTGAACTGATCGCTATTTGTGAGTAAGTCTCGAGCTACTCAGAAACTGCTAAGAAATTTCTATTCGCAATTCTGCTAATCTTCCATTCGCAATTCTGCTATGCTAAGATACACTCCCAGAGGGCGGCGGCTTAGCGTGTGCAATGCTGCTAAAAGCAGCTAGCGAGCGAACAAATCGGAATCACCCCCATAGTGTGGTATACACAACGTGCATTACACTGCGGTGAGCCGGCTATAATGTGGCATACACAACGTGCATTGCATTGTGGTGTGCTGGCTATAGTGTGGAATACACAACATGCATTACACTGTGGTGAGCTGGCTATAGTGTGGAATACACAACATGCATTACACTGTCGTGAGCCGGCTATAGTGTGGCATACACAACATGCATTACATTGTGGTGAGCTGGCTTTAGTGTGGAATACACAACATGCATTACACTGTGGTGAGCCGGCTATAGTGTGGCATACACAACATGCATTACACTGTGGTGTGCTGGCTATAGTGTGGAATACACAACATGCATTACACTGCGGTGAGCCGGCTATAGTGTGGCATACACAACATGCATTACACTGTGGTGAGCCGGCTATAGTGTGGCCTACACAACATGTATTACACTGGGGTGAGCCGGCTATAGTGTGGCATACACAGCATGCATTACACTGCGGTGTTCAGGCTATAGTGTGGCATACACAACATACATTACACTGTGGTGAGCCGGCTATAGTGTGGCATACACAACATGTATTACACTGCGGTGAGCTGGCTGTAGTGTGGCATACACAACATGCATTACACTGCGGTGTTCTGGCTATAGTGTGGCATACACAACATGCATTACAGTGCGGTGTGCTGGCTATAGTGTGGCATACACAACATGCATTACACTGTGGTCTGCTGGCTATAGTGTGGCATACACAATATGCATTACACTGTGGTGAGCTGGCTATAGCGTGTCATACACAACAAGCATTACACTGCGGTGTGCTGGCAATAGTGTGGCATACACAACATGCATTACACTGCGGTGTGCCGGCTTTAGTGTTACATACACAACATGCATTACACTTCAGTGAGCCGGCTGTAGTGTGACACATACAACATGTATTGCACTGCGGTGAGCCGTCTATGCATTACACTGCAATGAGCCGGCTATAGTATGGTATACACAACATGCATTACACTGCAGTGAGCCGGCTATAGCGTGGTATACACAACATGCATTACACTGCGGTGAGACGGCTATAGTGTGGCATACACAACATGCATTACACTGCGGTGTGCTGGCTATAGTGTGGCATACACAACATGCATTATACTGTGGTGAGCCGGCTATAGTGTGGTATACACAACGTGCATTACACTGCGGTGAGCCGGCTATAGTGTGGCATACACAACAAGCATTACACTGTGGTGTGCTGGCTATAGTGTGGAATACACAACAGACATTACACTGTGGTGAGCCGGCTATAGTGTGGCATACACAACATGCATTACACTGTGGTGTGGTGGCTATAGTGTGGCATACACAACATGCATTACACTGCGGTGTGCTGGCTATAGTGTGGCATACACAACATGCATTATACTGTGGTGAGACGGCTATAGTGTGGTATACACAACGTGCATTACACTGCGGTGAGCCAGCTATAGTGTGGCATACACAACAAGCATTACACTGTGGTGTGCTGGCTATAGTGTGGTATACACAACGTGCATTACACTGTGGTGAGCCGGCTATAGTGTGTTAGTGTGGAATACACAACAAGCATTACACTGCGGTGTGCTGGCTATAGTGTGGAATACACAACATGCATTACACTGGTGAGACGGCTATAGTGTGGCATACACAACATGCATTACACTGCGGTGAGCCGGCTATAGTGTGGCATACACAACATGCATTACACTGCGGTATTCTGGCTATAGTGTGGCATACACAACATGCATTACACTGCGGTGAGCCGGCTATAGTGTGGCATACACAACATGCATTACACTGTGGTGAGCCTGCTATAGTGTGGCATACACAACATGCATTACACTGCGGTGAGCCGGCTATAGTGTGGCATACACAACATGCATTACACTGCTGTATTCTGGCTATAGTGTGGCATACACAACATGCATTACACTGTGGTGAGCCGGCTATAGTGTGGCATACACAACATGCATTACACTGTGGTGTTCCGGCTATAGTGTGGCATACACAACATGCATTACACTGCGGTGAGCCGGCTAAAGTGTGGCATACACAACATGCATTACACTGCGGTGAGCCGGCTAAAGTGTGGCATACACAACATGCATTACACTGCGGTGAGCTGGCTATAGTGTGGCATACACAACGTGCATTACACTGCAGTGAGCTGGCTATAGTGTGACATACACAACGTGCATTACACTGCAGTGAGCTGGCTAAAGTGTGGCATACACAACATGCATTACACTGCGGTGAGCCGGCTAAAGTGTGGCATACACAACATGCATTACACTGCGGTGAGCCGGCTAAAGTGTGGCATACACAACATGCATTACACTGCGGTGAGCTGGCTATAGTGTGGCATACACAACGTGCATTACACTGCGGTGAGCCGGCTATAGTGTGGAATACACAACGTGCATTACACTGCGGTGTGCTGGTGGTTGTCAGTTGTGGCGTTAGAGCACCTCAGCCCAGCTCTTGAGGACTTTTAGGGTCTTATGGGATGCAGTTGCACAATTGGGCGGTAGGCCGCCAGTGTGCTGCACATATTGCTGTTCCACCTGTCCGGTTGGTTGCCCCCCAGGCTTCGGCCTCGGGTTGTTTTCTGTCTTCTCTTTCAGAGTCTTGTGGCAAAGAGGATGATGAGGAAGGTGGAGATTTTGAGGTTGCATTAGCTGACGTGTTGGGTTCTGGGCATTCTTAGTCATCAGGTGAAGGGTCGGGGTTCTCAGATGGCAATGGTGAGGGCTCCTCCTCCTCCTCTCATGTGACTGACAGTTCTTACTCTTCTTCTTTGTTTGCTTCCGGGGTTAGTAGTGTCACGATGGCGAGGAAGTGCACCCTAAATACACTAAATGAACAGGTACACAGAACAATAAGCGGAAGAGGCACCAGCGATTGGGAGAGTTCTTGCAGGGCCAAGAAACACCGCAATATGGTGGGGGTCATGCACTATGATCACATGGCTGTGTTGGGGGGCCTGCGTGATAGTTGTTGGAGGAAAATAACTAGGTGTGATTATGTTGACATGTCTGTGTTGAGGCAAAAAAAGGACTTTAAGGCAGCCAGAGAAAAAGGAGCCAACGTTTTTCGGTCATACAATAACTGGCTTGCTGGCTTCTACATTTTTGCTGCTTGTTATGTGGAAGACAGGACTGATGAGCATCTGAACATCTTTAGGTACATTCACCTCATTCTTGATATGCAGCGCAAGTCTAAGGGGTCAGAATGGCGGACGTATGATGAGCAGTGTAGGTGCAAGCAGTACTGCTGCAGTTCATCGATTTTGGTTGTAAGGATGTTCAGGTATGGCTTAATGTCATGGGGTCTACACAGTCTCCAAAGGAGCACCAGAATACCGGAGCCAATGGTTAGCCGGCGGGTCATCTTGCATAGTGTTACGCACACCAGTGCTTACAGGAGTATACCGGTGTATGAACAGAGAGGGAAGCGAAGCAAACGAACTCACAGACAGTATAACATAACATACACAGGAGGTGATGGAATAACTAATAAACACAAAGTGAACAGAGAAGTCCAAAGGCTCAGGAATTGGGTGTCTCCCTAGTGTCAGGAATGCTCAGATGGAATAGAGCGGACAATGAAGCGATGTGTAGTGATTTAACATGTGGAGCACCTGAAATGATGTTGCTAAGAGCAACAGAAAAAACCCCAAAGGGTTACCAACGGGTGTGGGAATAAACTCCTTGGTCAGAGATAGAAATATAGACACAAGAAGAGTATCCACAATCCTAACCCCCACTTGCAGGGCACAGGTTCAGCTTACTGCCACTAAACTGACACCTGGACGCCCTGCACAGTGAGGGAGGATTAAGCAAGCAGGTCTGAGAGTACAGCCGCAAACCTGCTGGGTTCACAGAATAGCAAAAGAACCCCAGCAGATCAAACAACTGACTCCAGTCTTACTGCTAGGTCCGGATTGGCAGAATGAAGTACCGAATCCCAAGGCCTATTCGCAGTAAGCAACAAGTAAATACAAAGTCACACAGTACTAGCTAACTCTCTGGAACTGACTAACAAACAAAGATTCAGCAGCATTTGCCTAGCCTGAGAGGATGGTTTATATAGCAGCTGCTGTCCACGCCCCACTCAGACCTCACAGACTGTGAGCACAAAACCAGCGCCGGATTCCCTGCCGTGCACAGAGCCTGTAACCACTACACAGTAAAAACCCGGACCGGAGTATCAGCTGCGCTCAGGTTACTTCGCTAACACTTGCCTCCTGGTTGCCATGGCGACGAGGCAGCACAGAGCAGGAGATCCTAACAGTACCCCCCCTCTGACGAGGGGTCAAAGAACCCCTACCACCGGGTTTATCGGGGAACTGCGAGAAGAAAGAGCGTATCAGTCTGGGGGCATGAAGATCACAACTGCGCACCCACGACCGCTCCTCCGGGCCATACCCTTCCAGTGCACCAAAAATGACAGCCGACCCCGAACCATCTTGGAGTCAAGAACCCTTTCAGTCACAAACTCCCTCTGACCCCGTATCAGAAGAGGAGAAGGTCTTCCACTGGAAGAAGGATTACTAACCGCCAGTTTTAAAAGGGAACAATGAAATGTTTTATTGATACCCAATGAACGGGGCAGATCTAACTGAAATGCCACCGGATTGATAACCCTGGTGATCTTATAAGGGCCGATGAACCGGGGGCCTAACTTATGAGATGGCTGTCTCAACTTCAAATTATTGGTGGACAACCAGACGAAGTCTCCTAATTTGAAGCTGCAGGGTCTTCTCCGCTTATCAAAAACCCTTTTGGTCACTAATGACACAGACACTAGGGCTTTCTTCACTTTCCTCCAAATACCCCTAAGGACCGAAACAACAGAGGAACCACCAGGCGTGGAATCCAGGGGGTCAAAAGAATTGGCCTTAGGATGATGCCCATACACACAAAGGAAGGGAGAGATCCCTGTAGCAGAGTGAGCCGCGTTGTTATAGGCAAACTCCGCCATGGACAGATGAGCAACCCAGTCAGTATGACACTTGGAGACTTAACACCTGAGGAACTGCTCCAAGGACTGGTTCACCCTCTCAGTCTGCCCATTAGACTGTGGATGGTAGCCTGACGACAAGCTCACAGAAATCTGGAGATCAGAACAAAATGCCCTCCAGAATTTGGCCACAAACTGGGATCCACGGTCAGAGACCACATCAAGTGGCAACCCGTGGAGGCGCACAACATGCTGCATAAATAACTCAGACTGGCGTCTGGCCGATGGCAACCCAACCAGTGGAACGAAATGCGCCATCTTCGAAAACCTGTCACCGACAACCCAAATGGTTGTCATCCCCGAGGATTTGGGCAAGTCCACCACAAAATCCATGGAAATGTGGGTCCATGGCTTAGACGGAATAGAGAGTGGATGTAATGGGCCGACAGGAACCCCTCTAGGAGTTTTATTTTGGGCACAAACGTCACATGCCCGAACCCACTGATCCACATCCCTAGCCACCGAGGGCCACCACACCGCCCTAGACAGCAACTCCCGAGTTCTGGCAATACCCGGATGCCCTGCCGACCTCTTGGCATGGAATTCCAGGAACACTCGCTGTCTTAACCTAGGAGGCACAAACAAGAGACCTACCGGAAGGTCTGGAGGAGCCTGCTCCTGTACTCTAAGGACTAATGACAAGAGGTCCTGGGTAATGCCCACTTTAATACATGATGGGGACACAATGGGCAATGGTTCTTCGGTGGTCTCTTGAACTGGAGCAAAACTCTGCGAGAGCGCATCAGCCTTGATGTTTTTTGACCCAGGGCGATATGTTATCAAAAAATTAAAGCGAGCAAAAAACAAAGCCCATCGTGCCTGCCTGGCATTGAGCCGCTTCGCTGACTCTAAATATGCCAGATTCTTATGGTCGGTGAGAATTGAGACCACAAACTTAGCCCCCTCAAGCCAGTGTCTCCACTCCCCGAGTGCATCCTTTATAGCCAACAATTCCCGGTTACCCACATCATAATTCATCTCGGCAGACGAAAATTTACGGGAAAAGTAAGCACAGGGATGAAGGCGATTATCAGACACCCCCATCTGAGAGAGCACTGCCCCAATACCTATCTCAGAGGCATCCACTTCTACCACAAAAGGACGCTCTGGATCTGGGTGTCGCAGCACCTTGGCCGAGACAAATGCCCTTTTGAGTCGGGCAAAGGCCGCTTTGGCCTCACAAGACCAGTGAGCAACATCCGCCCCTTTCTTAGTGAGTGCCACCAAGGGGGCCACTATAGACGAAAATCCAGCGATAAACCGTCTATAAAAATTTGCAAAGCCCAGAAAACGCTAAAGCGCCTTCAAACTAGTGGGCTGCACCCAATCCAGGACTGCCTGTACCTTAGAACCCTCCATTTGGAAACCTTCTGAGGAGATAATATACCCTAGAAATGCGATTTGCTGGACTTCAAACTCGCACTTCTCCAGCTTCGCCCCAAGCTGGTGGTCTCTGAGTTTCTGGAGGACTAAGCGTACATGCTTCCGATGTTCCTCCAGGGAATGAGAGAAGATTAGGATGTCATCTAGATAAACAACTAAGAATCTATCCAAATATTCCCTGAGCACATCGTTCATGAATTCCTGGAAGACTGCCGGGGCATTAGAGAGCCCAAAAGGCATTACCAAATATTCATAATGCCCTGAGTGGGTATTAAAGGCAGTCTTCCATTCACCCCCCTCTCTTATTCGGATTAGATTGTAAGCACCGCGTAGGTCAATCTTAGAAAAAATGGTGGCAGTACGAAGCTGGTCAAACAAAACCGAAATGAGAGGCAGTGGGTACGAGTTTTTAATCGTGATACGGTTCAATTCCCTGAAGTCGATGCAGGGTCGCAACGAACCGTCCTTTTTACCCACAAAAAAGAACCCCGACCCAACTGGGGACTGTGAGGGTCTGATAAATCCCTTAGCCAAGTTCTCCTGAATGTACTCTGCCATAGCCTGAGTCTCAGGACGTGACAGGGAGTACAACCTGCTCTTGGGAAGCTTAGCATCCGGCAACAAATCAATGGCACAGTCATAGGGGCGATGGCGAGGTAGTACCTCCGCAACTTTTTTGGAGAACACATCCGCAAAATCTGCATAACATCCTGGCAATCCTGGCAAACTTAGCTGCGAGAGCCTGACTGGAAGGCTCAAGCAACTCCTGAAACAATCACTACCCCAACTAAGAATCTCCCCAGAGACCCAGTCAAATTGAGGGTTATGGGCCCTTAACCAGGGTAACCCCAAAACCAATGGGGCAAAAGAACATACAGTCACATAAAAAGACAATTTTTCAGAGTGTGTGGCTCCAATAAACAAAGGAATTTGGCTGGTGCAGGAGGTAATTTAACCCTGGGACAATGGTTCCCCGTTTAACCCACAGATCTCAATCTCTGATGCCAAAGGTACTGAGGAAACAGAGTGTTCCAGGGCAAATTGACGGTCCATGAAAACCCCATCGGCCCCACTGTCAACAAAGGCCTCAGTCTTGACAGTTTGACCGAGGATCTCCAAAGTCACCGGAATGAGAAAAGTCTTTTTGGGAAATTCTGACTTCTGGCCTGACAGGATATTTCCCATCACCCTCAGGCCCTGAAGTTTTCCGGTTTTTCTGGGCATGATACTACAACATGACCTTTATTCTCACAGTACAAACACAAACCCTGCTGTCTCCTCCGCGTCTTCTCACGCGAGGAGAGGCGGGTAGCCCCAATCTGCATAGGCTCCTCGGAATATTCCTCAGAGTCTGAGGTTCCCTTGGGAAAAAAGGAAACTGCGGTCTCCCTTTCAAGCCTACGCTCTCTCAGCCGTCTATCCACCCGGATGGATAACTGCATGAGCTGATCTAAGCTATCAGGCGAGGGATATTGTACCAGTTGGTCCTTTATCTGGTCAGAAAGGCCCCTTCGGTACTGGTTTCTCAGGGCTGGCTCATTCCACTGGGTATCATGAGCCAACCTCCGAAACTCCGTACTATAAACCTCAGCTGGCCGTCGCCCTTGCTTAAGAACCGTAATCTGAGCCTCGGCTGAAGCCATCTTGTCAGGGTCATCATACAAAATGCCCAGTGCCGTAAAAAAAGCATCAACACTTTTAAGCGACGGACAGTCAGGCTGTAACCCATATGCCCAGACCTGTGGGTCTCCTTGTAGCAAGGAAATCACCATGCCCACCCGCTGAATCTCCGACCCAGAAGACTGGGGCCTAAGCCTGAAATATAGCTTACAGCTCTCCTTGAAACAAAAGAACTGCGAGCGATCTCCAGAAAAACGATCCGGGAGATTTACTTTCGACTCCTTAACCCCTGAACTTGCCGCTGCTGCTGCGGGAGCTCCGCTAGCGGCCTGCGGGGTGTTCATTTTAATGGACATCTCATTAAGTTGTCGAGTCAGGACCTGCACCTGATCGACCACCTGTTGCAAAGTATTTTGAGGGGCATGCTCCATATTCCCACAAAATTTCAACAGGAGTAGGGCTGCTGAATATGTTACGCACACCAGTGCTAACAGGAGTATACCGGTGTATGAACAGAGAGGGAAGCGAAGCAAACGAACTCACAGACAGTATAACATAACATACACAGGAGGTGATGGAATAACTAATAAACACAAAGTGAACAGAGAAGCCCAAAGGCTCAGGAATTGGGTGTCTCCCTAGTGTCAGGAATGCTCAGATGGAATAGAGCGGACAATGAAGCGATGTGTAGTGATTTAACATGTGGAGCACCTGAAATGATGTTGCTAAGAGCAACAGAAAAAACCCCAAAGGGTTACCAATGGGTGTGGGAATAAACCTCTTGGTCAGAGATAGAAATATAGACACAAGGAGAGTATCCACAATCCTAACCCCCACTTGCAGGGCACAGGTTCAGCTTACTGCCACTAAACTGACACCTGGACGCCCTGCACAGTGAGGGAGGATTAAGCAAGCAGGTCTGAGAGTACAGCCGCAAACCTGCTGGGTTCACAGAATAGCAAAAGAACCCCAGCAGGTCAAACAACTGACTCCAGTCTTACTGCTAGGTCCGGATTGGCAGAATGAAGTACCGAATCCCAAGGCCTATTCGCAGTAAGCAACAAGTAAATACAAAGTCACACAGTACTAGCTAACTCTCTGGAACTGACTAACAAACAAAGATTCAGCAGCATTTGCCTAGCCTGAGAGGATGGTTTATATAGCAGGTGCTGTCCACGCCCCACTCAGACCTCACAGACTGTGAGCACAAAACCAGCGCCGGATTCCCTGCCGTGCACAGAGCCTGTAACCACTACACAGTAAAAACCCGGACCGGAGTATCAGCTGCGCTCAGGTTACTTCGCTAACACTTGCCTCCCAGTTGCCATGGTGACGTGGCAGCACAGAGCAGGAGATCCTAACACATAGCTTGCTGGTTCAGATCTTCCATCAGGTCGGAGAGCAGGTGGTGTAGGTCAGGCATTTGTGCAGGCGCCTGCGAAAGGGAAATGCTTTGCACTTAATAATTGGACATGCTCGCTAGGCCAGAAGTGTTGCTTTCAGAACTTGCGGTTGCGCTGCAATGAATTTCATCTTTCCTCCAACTGTTTTCAAGGGAATCGACAGGGGCCCAAAGCGTGAAAGGCTAGGGCTAGAAAACCCTCCGGCAGCGGAGGTGGTCATTAGGGCTCCAGTGCCAATCCGTTTGGATGCTATGGACAAATGGATGAGTTTGAATCCCAATAGGGAGGATGCCCTGAGGAATCTTTAGGTGACTTGCGCTTTCCTGTCAGTGTTACGCGACAGCGTTGAGAAGGAAGCTCGGCTGGGGAGGATGGCAGGTCTGTTCGCACTTCTCCCATTGGAGAATTTGGTTCTTTCTCCAGTGGGAGTAGTGCCAAAGAAGATTCCTGGCACTTTCCGGATCATTCAGCATCTGTCTTACCTGTCAGGGTCATCGGTCAATGACGTTATACCTCCCGAGCACTGTTCGGTGGTATATCAGTCGTTCGACGAGCGCTTTGTGTCGTGCAGGCCTACAGTCCCGGCTCTCTCATGGGTAAGTTCGATGTTGTTGATTTTTCAGTTACTTCCCTTACATCCAGACTCTGGTTTTCGCATTTGGGGTGGAATATTTAATTGACAGGTGTTTGCCTATGAGATGTTCTGTTTCATGCTAATTTTTTGTGAAGTTCAGCACTTTTTTGCAGTGGTGCCTGGAGTCTTCTATGGGAGGTCATGGTTTGGTGCACTACCTTGATGACCTCCTTTGCAGGTCCAGGCTTTGTGGGGGCCTGTTGTTTAGTCTGAGAGAGCTATTTTTTCATTTTGGATTCCCAGTGGCTGAGGATAAGACTGAATGGCCCCTCTCTTGTTTGTCATTTTTAGGTATTGAAATTGATACCATGGTGGGTTTGTGTCACCTTCCTCAGGCCGAGGTTGTGAAGTTGCGTGAAGTCATTGGGCAGTTTCTAGCAATGTGCAAGGTTTCACTTCAACAGGCCCAATTTCTTTTGAGCCATTTGAACTTTGCCTGTAGGGCCAACCCCATGGGCAAGTTTTTATTTTACCGGACGTTCGAACGGGCAATGGCAGGGTGTTCAAGACCACATCATTTTATTTGCGTGTCTTAATAAAGAGATTTGGCAGTTTGGGCTTGTTTTCTGTGAGAATTTAATGGTGTACGGATCTAGTTGGCCTCGCTCATTGACAGTGTTGAATTACAGCTTTTTACTGGTACAGCGGGATCCATAGGGTTTGGTTACTACCTTGATGGGTCCTGATGCGTCACACCTTGGCTTGAGCAAAAGTTTCGTAAGGGTCTCAGCAAAGATCTTTTGCTGCTGGAGCTTGTTCCAATCTTGGTGAACTTGGAGGTTTGGGGTGAGCATCTTTGTAATTGCAGCATCTTGTTCAGATGTGATAATCTGGCTGTGGTGCATGCTATTAACAATCAATGGGCTAAGTAGCTCATCATTTTGCGAGTGCTGGCGCAGCTCGTTATGTGTTTGTGATGGAACGTGTTGTTTCATGCACAACATGTTCTAGGAACAGACAATGGAATTGCCAACGTATTGTCACGGTGTTAGTAGGATAGGTTTCAGTCTCTGGCTCTGGAGGCTGGTGTTGTTGTGTGTATGCTGTACCTGTTATGTTTGGCAGGCTATTGGGCCGGCCTGGATGGATTATCGGAGTGATCGATTGCTACGAATACGCTCAGGGCTTACCGTCAAGCTTGAGTTGAGTGTGAAGAATTTGCCCATGGACAGGCGCATGGAGGTAAGAGTGGGTATCGGATGGTGCTTTCTTTTATTTGGCAACTCTATATCTCCAGTAGGTATAGAGCTCTGGTGTCGCAGAATCTACCGGGGATATCTTTTTTCACCAAATTGAAGGGCTTCCCTGATTTTACAAAGAGCTTCTTCCTCGCTAAGGTACTGAAAGAGTGAGCATGTATTTCTCCGAATCCGCCTGATAGGAAGTATCTGATTGACGCAGCACTCCTTCCTGCAATCTTAGGAGCGATTGCAGATGTAACACTTTCACTTTTCGAAGCTCTGTTGTTCGAATTGGCATTTAACATGGCATACCTTGGGGCTTTTTGAATTTTGGAGCTGGTCGCATCCTCTAAATGGGGGGATTCACCAATGCTTCAGGATGACATTGTGGAGGGTGAGAGTTCCTTGCTGTGTAGACTGCATTGCTCCAAGACAGACCAGCTAAATAGAGGTCGGTGGGTCATGTTGGTTCCGTCATTGGATGACTGGGTTTGCCCGGTGGCATTGGCTACTTGTTATATAGATGTTAGGCCTTCCTCTGGGGGCTCCTGGCTGCTGCATTATGATGGAATGCAGTTGACGAAATGCCAATTTCATTGGATGTTGCATCGCTGTGTGGTCAATGTGGGCCTCTCACGTAAGAACTTCAGGACCCATCTGTTACAAGTCGGGACGGCTACGTTGGCCGCATCACCCGGGTTTTCAGTCAAGGATATCCAGTTGCTGGGCTGTTTAAAATCTTCCTGTTATAAGCGTTATATTCAGTCCAATGTTTGAATTAATTGTAGTTGTTCTTAATATTATTGCTTAGCAAGTAAGTTGTTTATTTGTTTGTATGTTATTGTACGGTCTTGTTTGTATCCCCTGTTCTTCCTACTCAGGGATTAGCTACTCACCACTGTTGGTAGTGGGAGTTTTGGAGGACTTTGACACTTTTTTACCTGACGGACCTAATTCTACTTAATTAATTCTAATTTGGCTAATTGTATTTCAATTATATGTCCTTCAGTAGGTTTTTTAAGTTTAACCTCCAGCCATGTTTACCTGTGTTACCCAATTTGTACCTTCCACCCCTTTTTGTTTTGTTTCTTTTTTATTTGTTTGCCTTTCCCGTTGTGTCTTTATGTTGTTTCGATTGGCCTGAAGCTTGTTTAAAATTTCTTTTGGCAGATCCTCCATTTATTCGATATATGCAACACTTCATGTTCATCAAATTTAAAAAAAAATTCTTCTTTTTTCTCCCTATAATGATAGTCTCACAGTGTGGGTTGTTGGTCACTACTTCGTGTTCTGAGCAGCTAGGTTTAAGGCCTCGGAGGGGGCTCAGTGTTTTTCAAAGGTGCTTGAGATCCGTTGGTTAGGTGTGAGAGGAATGCAGTGGCAGGTGAGGTTGTTGGTAGCAATTGCATGGTTTACCAAAAGTCTTACTTTTGCATCTGGGTGGCAACAACTTAGGAAAGAGGACATTGTTGAGTTTGCGGTGTGCAGTTGTGGAGGACTTGGCTGGTATTACGGAGGCTTGGCCTGGCTGCACTTCAATTTGGTCATTTATTGTGCCGAGGCTGTGTTGGCGGGGAGTGACTGATGGTCGAGTTATCAATCAAGCCAGGAAGAAAGTAAATGCAGCAGTGGAAAATTGGGTGTTGGTAAGTATTGCTAGGATTACCTTTTCCGGTCAGATGGAGTGCATTTATCTAAGAAGGGCTTGGTGATTTTTTTTTTGTTGGATCTGTGTGCGGTTTTGCATTCTGTTTGCTAGGGGTATTGTGGCAGTGTGGAGTTTCTGTGAACAGAACCTTTGATTTTGGTGGAAAAGAGAGTAGCAAGTTCACTATAGGGTAAATTTAGTCAACTAAGGGGAGTGCACACAAAAACACCAGCTCCATCTAATTGCAACTACTATCCCCAACATAGGGACACATTTACTAAGATGGGAGTTCTATTTAAGATGTGATGTTGCCCATAGCAACCAACCAGATTCTACTTCTCATTTATCTAGCACCTTCTAGAAGATAATACCTGGAATATGATTGGTTGCTATGGGCAACATCCCATCTCAAATAGAACTCCCATCTTAGTAAATGTGTCCCTATGTTGGGGATAGTAGTTGCAATCAGATGGAGCTGGTGTTTTTGTGTGCACTCCCCTTAGTTGACTGTTATATTGGCTTGACCACCCTATAGGGGGCAGCGTCATCACCATTCCAGGTGGGAAGTCAAGGTAGAAGGTCTGAATAGATAGCTCTTTCTTGGTGTTAGTTAGGTGGGTTAGGGATATTTGGTTAGTGTGATTAGTTTTGGGATTATCTTTGGATTTCAGCCGTTCTTTTCTTGCCACCAGACGTTACTACTTCTTGCAGGCTTCAAGGTTGTAGTTTAATTTAATAAATAGCCTGCATTATTTCTGCCAAATACAGGTCTCTGTGTCATTATTTTAATTATGATAATGGTTTAAGTGGTTAATGATGGTACACAATCAGGGCAAGCAATGCTAATTACTCCTTTACTCAGGGCCGGTGCTAGGGTGTTCGGTGCCCCCCCCCCTCCCCCCTACAAACTATAAATTTGCGCCCTCCCATACTTTACAAAGGGACAGCGCCACATAATACCCCCTGTGGTAGTGATGCTTGCACACGTAACGCCCCCCTGTACAAGTGCCGCTTACACACATAACGCTCCCTGTACCAGTGCCGCTTACACACGTAACACCCCCTGTACCAGTGCCGCTTACACACGTAACACCCCCTGTACCAGTGCCGCTTACACACGTAACACCCCCTGTACCAGTACTGCTTACACACGTAACACCCCCTGTACCAGTGCCGCTTACACACGTAACACCCCCTGTACCAGTGACGCTTACACACGTAACACCCCCTGTAGTAGAGATGCTTGCACACGTAACGCCCCCCTGTACAAGTGCCGCTTACACACATAACGCTCCCTGTAGCAATGACGCTTACACACGTAACGCCCCCTGTACCAGTGCCGCTTACACACGTAACGCCCCCTGTACCAGTGACACTTACACACATAACGCTCCCTGTAGCAATGACGCTTACACACGTAACACCCCCCTGTACCAGTGACGCTTACACACGTAACACTCCCTGTACCAGTGACGCTTACACACATAACGCCCCCTGTATCAGTGCCGCTTACACACGTAACACCCCCTGTACCAGTGACGCTTACACACGCAACGCCCCCTGTACCAGTGACGCTTACACACATAACGCCCCCTGTACCAGTGCCGCTTACACACGTAACACCCCCTGTACCAGTGCCGCTTACACACTTAACGCCCCTGTATCTGTGCCGCTTACACACGTAACGCCCCCCTGTACCAGTGCCGCTTACACACGTAACACCCCCTGTACCAGTGCTGCTTACACACGTAACACCCCCTGTACCAGTGCCGCTTACACACGTAACACCCCCTGTACCAGTGCTGCTTACACACGTAACACCCCCTGTACCAGTGCCGCTTACACACGTAACACCCCCTGTACCAGTGCTGCTTACACACGTAACACCCCCTGTACCAGTGACGCTTACACACGTAACACCCTTTGTACCAGTGCTGCTTACACACGTAACACCCCCTGTACCAGTGCCGCTTACACACGTAACACCCCCTGTACCAGTGCTGCTTACACACGTAACACCCCCTGTACCAGTGACGCTTACACACGTAACACCCTTTGTACCAGTGCTGCTTACACACGTAACACCCCCTGTACCAGTGACGCTTACACACGTAACACCCCCTGTACCAGTGACGCTTACACACATAACACCCCCTGTACCAGTGACGCTTACACACGTAACACCCCCTGTACCAGTGCCGCTTACACACGTAACACCCCCTGTACCAGTGCCGCTTACACACATAACGCCCCCTGTACCAGTGCCGCTTACACACGTAACACCCCCTGTACCAGTGCCGCTTACACACGTAACGCCCCTATATCTGTGCCGCTTACACACGTAACACCCCCTGTACCAGTGACGCTTACACACATAACGCTCCCTGTAGCAATGACGCTTACACACGTAACGCCCCCCTGTACCAGTGCCACTTCCACGCGTAACACCCCCTGTACCAGTGCCGCTTACACACGTAACACCCCCTGTACCAGTGACGCTTACACACGTAACACCCCCTGTAGTAGTGATGCTTGCACACGTAACGCCCCCCTGTACAAGTGCCGCTTACACACATAACGCTCCCTGTAGCAATGACGCTTACACACGTAACGCCCCCTGTACCAGTGCCGCTTACACACGTAACGCCCCCTGTACCAGTGCTGCTTACACACGTAACACCCCCTGTACCTGTGACGCTTACACACGTAACACCCCCTGTACCAGTGACGCTTACACACGTAACACCCCCTGTACCAGTGACGCTTACACACGTAACACCCCCTGTACCAGTGCCGCTTACACACGTAACACCCCCTGTACCAGTGCCGCTTACACACGTAACGCCCCTATATCTGTGCCGCTTACACACGTAATGCCCCCCTGTACCAGTGACGCTTACACACATAACGCCCCCTGTACCAGTGCCGCTTACACACGTAACACCCCCTGTACCAGTGACGCTTACACACGTAACACCCCCTGTACCAGTGACGCTTACACACATAACGCTCCCTGTAGCAATGACGCTTACACACGTAACGCCCCCCCTGTACAAGTGCCGCTTACACACATAACGCTCCCTGTAGCAATGACGCTTACACACGTAACGCCCCCCTGTACCAGTGCCACTTCCACGCGTAACACCCCCTGTACCAGTGCCGCTTACACACGTAACACCCCTATATCTGTGCGGCTTACACACGTAATGCCCCCCTGTACAAGTGACGCTTACACACATAACGCCCCCTGTACCAGTGCCGCTTACACACGTAACACCCCCTGTACCAGTGACGCTTACACACATAACGCTCCCTGTAGCAATGACGCTTACACACGTAACGCCCCCCTGTACAAGTGCCGCTTACACACATAACGCTCCCTGTAGCAATGACGCTTACACACGTAACGCCCCCCTGTACCAGTGCCGCTTACACACGTAACACCCCCTGTACCAGTGACGCTTACACACATAATACCCCCTGTACCAGTGCCGCTTACACACGTAACACCCCCTGTACCAGTGCCGCTTACACACGTAACACCCCCTGTACCAGTGCCGCTTACACACGTAACACCCCCTGTACCAGTGCCGCTTACACACGTAACGCCCCTGTATCTGTGCCGCTTACACACGTAACGCCCCCCTGTACCAGTGACGCTTACACACATAACGCCCCCTGTACCAGTGCCGCTTACACACGTAACACCCCCTGTACCAGTGCCGCTTACACACGTAACACCCCCTGTACCAGTGACGCTTACACACACTACGCCCCCTGTACCAGTGACACTTACACACGTAACACCCCATGTACCAGTGACACTTACACACATAACGCTCCCTGTAGCAATGACGCTTACACACGTAACACCCCCTGTACCAGTGACGCTTACACACATAACGAACCTTGTACCAGTGCCGCTTACACACGTAACACCCCCTGTACCAGTGACGCTTACACACGTAACGCCCCCTGTACCAGTGCCGCTTACACACGTAACACCCCCTGTAGCGGTGGTGCTTACACACATAACGCCCCCTGTACCAGTGCCACTTACACACGTAACACCCCCTGTACCAGTGCCGCTTACACACGTAACACCCCCTGTACCAGTGCCGCTTACACACGTAACACCCCCTGTACCAGTGCCGCTTACACACGTAACACCCCCTGTACCAGTGCCGCTTACACACTTAACGCCCCTGTATCTGTGCCGCTTTCACACGTAACGCCCCCCTGTACCAGTGACGCTTACACACATAACGCCCTCTGTACCAGTGCCGCTTACACACGTAACACCCCCTGTACCAGTGATGCTTACACACACAACGCCCCCTGTACCAGTGACACTTACACACGTAACACCCCCTGTACCAGTGCCGCTTACACACGTAACACCCCCTGTACCAGTGCCGCTTACACACATAACGCCCCCTGTACCAGTGCCACTTCCACACGTAACACCCCCTGTACCAGTGACGCTTACACACATAATGCCCCCTGTACCAGTGCCGCTTACACACGTAACACCCCCTGTACCAGTGCCACTTACACACGTAACGCCCCCTGTACCAGTGCCAGTTACACACGTAACACCCCCTGCACCAGTGCCGCTAACACACGTAACACCCCCTGTACCAGTGCCGCTTACACACGTAATGCCCCCCTGTACCAGTGCCGCTTACACACGTAACACCCCCTGTACCAGTGCCGCTTACACACGTAACAACCCCTGTACCAGTGCCGCTTACACACGTAACACCCCCTGTACCAGTGCCGCTTACACACGTAACAACCCCTGTACCAGTGCCGCTTACACACGTAACACCCCCTGTACCAGTGCCGCTTACACACGTAACAACCCCTGTACCAGTGCCGCTTACACACGTAACACCCCCTGTACCAGTGCCGCTTACACACGTAACACCCCCTGTACCAGTGCCGCTTACCCGCGTAACGCCCCCTGTACCAGTGACACTTACACACGTAACACCCCCTGTACCAGTGCCGCTTACACACGTAACGCCCCCCTGTACCAGTGACGCTTACACACATAACGCCCCCTGTACCAGTGCCGCTTACACACGTAACGCCCCCCTGTACCAGTGACGCTTACACACATAACGCCCCCTGTACCAGTGACGCTTACACACGTAACACCCCCTGTAGCAATGCCCCTTACACACGTAACGCCCCCTGTACCAGTGCCGCTTACACACGTAACACCCCCTGTACCAGTGACGCTTACACACGTAACACCCCCTGTACCAGTGACGCTTACACACGTAACACCCCCTGTACCAGTGCCGCTTACACACGTAACACCCCCTGTACCAGTGCCGCTTACACACGTAACACCCCCTGTACCAGTGACGCTTACACACGTAACACCCCCTGTACCAGTGCCGCTTACACACGTAACACCCCCTGTACCAGTGACGCTTACACACGTAACACCCCCTGTACCAGTGCCGCTTACACACTTAACGCCCCTGTATCTGTGCCGCTTACACACGTAACGCCCCCTGTACCAGTGCCGCTTACACACATAACGCCCCCTGTACCAGTGCCGCTTACACACGTAACACCCCCTGTACCAGTGCTGCTTACACACGTAACACCCCCTGTACCAGTGCCGCTTACACACGTAACACCCCCTGTACCAGTGCCGCTTACACACGTAACGCCCCTATATCTGTGCCGCTTACACACGTAATGCCCCCCTGTACCAGTGACGCTTACACACATGACGCCCCCTGTACCAGTGCCGCTTACACACGTAACACCCCCTGTACCAGTGACGCTTACTCACGTAACGCCCCCCTGTACCAGTGCCACTTCCACGCGTAACACCCCCTGTACCAGTGCCGCTTACACATGTAACACCCCCTGTACCAGTGCCGCTTACACACGTAACACCCCTATATCTGTGCCGCTTACACACGTAATGCCCCCCTGTACCAGTGACGCTTACACACATAACGCCCCCTGTACCAGTGACGCTTACATACGTAACACCCCCTGTACCAGTGACGCTTACACACATAACGCCCCCTGTACCAGTGCCGCTTACACACGTAACACCCCCTGTACCGGTGGCGCTTACACACATAACGCCCCCTGTACCAGTGCCACTTACACACGTAACACCCCCTGTACCAGTGCCGCTTACACACGTAACACCCCCTGTACCAGTGCCGCTTACACACGTAACACCCCCTGTACCAGTGCCGCTTACACACGTAACGCCCCCCTGTACCAGTGACGCTTACACACATAACGCCCCCTGTACCAGTGCCGCTTAAACACGTAACACCCCCTGTACCAGTGCCACTTACACACGTAACACCCCCTGTACCAGTGACGCTTACACACACAACGCCCCCTGTACCAGTGACGCTTACACACATAACGAACCCTGTACCAGTGCCGCTTACACACGTAACACCCCCTGTACCAGTGACGCTTACACACGTAACGCCCCCTGTACCAGTGCCGCTTACACACGTAACACCCCCTGTAGTGATGGTGCTTACACACATAACGCCCCCTGTACCAGTGCCACTTACACACGTAACACCCCCTGTACCAGTGCCGCTTACACACGTAACACCCCCTGTACCAGTGCCGCTTACACACGTAACACCCCCTGTACCAGTGCCGCTTACACACGTAACACCCCCTGTACCAGTGCCGCTTACACACGTAACACCCCCTGTACCAGTGCCGCTTACACACTTAACGCCCCTGTATCTGTGCCGCTTTCACACGTAACGCCCCCCTGTACCAGTGACGCTTACACACATAACGCCCCCTGTACCAGTGCCGCTTACACACGTAACACCCCCTGTACCAGTGATGCTTACACACACAACGCCCCCTGTACCTGTGACACTTACACACGTAACACCCCCTGTACCAGTGCCGCTTACACACGTAACACCCCCATTTACCAGTGCCGCTTACACACATAACGCCCCCTGTACCAGTGCCACTTCCACACGTAACACCCCCTGTACCAGTGCCGCTTACACACGTAACACCCCCTGTAACAGTGACGCTTACACACATAACGCTCCCTGTAGCAATGACGCTTACACACGTAACGCCCCCTGTACCAGTGACGCTTACACACGTAACACCCCCTGTACCAGTGACGCTTACACACATAATGCCCCCTGTACCAGTGCCACTTACACACGTAACACCCCCTGTACCAGTGCCACTTACACACGTAACGCCCCCTGTACCAGAGCCACTTACACACGTAACACCCCCTGTACCAGTGCCGCTTACACACGTAACACCCCCTGTACCAGTGCCGCTTACACACGTAACGCCACCTGTACAAGTGCCGCTTACACATGTAACGCCCCTGTATCTGTGCTGCTTACACACGTAACGCCCCCTGTACCAGTGCCGCTTACACACATAACGCCCCCTGTACCAGTGCCACTTACACACGTAGCACCCCCTGTGCCAGTGACGCTTACACACATAACGCCCCCTGTACCAGTGCCGCTTACACACGTAACACCCCCTGTACCAGTGCCGCTTACACACGTAACACCTCCTGTACCAGTGCCGCTTACACACATAACGCCCTTGTATCTGTGCCGCTTACACACGTAACACCCCCTGTACCAGTGACGCTTACACACGTAACACCCCCTGTACCAGTGACGCTTACACACATAACGCCCCCTGTACCAGTGCCGCTTACACACGTAACACCCCCTGTACCAGTGACGCTTACACACACAACGCCCCATGTACCAGTGCCGCTTACACACGTAACGCCCCCTGTACCAGTGCCACTTCCACACGTAACACCCCCTGTACCAGTGCCGCTTACACACGTAACACCCCCTGTACCAGTGCCGCTTAGACACGTAACGCCCCTGTATCTGTGCCGCTTACACACGTAACGCCCCCCTGTACCAGTGACGCATACACACATAACGCCCCCTGTACCAGTGCCGCTTACACACGTAACACCCCCTGTACCAGTGACGCTTACACACGTAACACCCCCTGTACCAGTGCCGCTTACACACATAACGCCCCCTGTACCAGTGCCGCTTACACACGTAACACCCCCTGTACCAGTGAAGCTTACACACACAACGCCCCCTGTACCAGTGACAATTACACACGTAACACCCCCTGTACCAGTGCCGCTTACACACGTAACACCCCCTGTACCAGTGCCGCTTACACACGTAACACCCCTATATCTGTGCCGCTTACACACGTAATGCCCCCCTGTACCAGTGACGCTTACACACATAACGCCCCCTGTACCAGTGACGCTTACACACTTAACACCCCCTGTACCAGTGACGCTTACACACATAACGCCCCCTGTACCAGTGCCGCTTACACACGTAACACCCCCTGTACCGGTGGCGCTTACACACATAACGCCCCCTGTACCATGCCACTTACACACGTAACACCCCCTGTACCAGTGCCGCTTACACACGTAACACCCCCTGTACCAGTGCCGCTTACACACGTAACACCCCCTGTACCAGCGCCGCTTACACCTGTAACGCCCCCCTGTACCAGTGACGCTTACACACATAACGCCCCCTGTACCAGTGCCGCTTAAACACGTAACACCCCCTGTACCAGTGCCGCTTACACACGTAACACCCCCTGTACCAGTGACGCTTACACACACAACGCCCCCTGTACCAGTGACGCTTACACACATAACGAACCCTGTACCAGTGCCGCTTACACACGTAACACCCCCTGTACCAGTGACGCTTACACACGTAACGCCCCCTGTACCAGTGCCGCTTACACACGTAACACCCCCTGTAGCGATGGTGCTTACACACATAACGCCCCCTGTACCAGTGCCACTTACACACGTAACACCCCCTGTACCAGTGCCGCTTACACACGTAACACCCCCTGTACCAGTGCCGCTTACACACGTAACACCCCCTGTACCAGTGCCGCTTACACACGTAACACCCCCTGTACCAGTGCCGCTTACACACGTAACACCCCCTGTACCAGTGCCGCTTACACACTAAACGCCCCTGTATCTGTGCCGCTTTCACACGTAACACCCCCTGTACCAGTGCCGCTTACACACGTAACACCCCCTGTACCAGTGCCGCTTACACACTTAACGCCCCTGTATCTGTGCCACTTACACACATAACGCCCCCTGTACCAGTGCCGCTTACACACGTAACACCCCCTGTACCAGTGATGCTTACACACACAACGCCCCCTGTACCAGTGACACTTACACACGTAACACCCCCTGTACCAGTGCCGCTTACACACGTAACACCCCCTGTACCAGTGCCGCTTACACACTTAACGCCCCTGTATCTGTGCCACTTACACACATAACGCCCCCTGTACCAGTGCCGCTTACACACGTAACACCCCCTGTACCAGTGATGCTTACACACACAACGCCCCCTGTACCAGTGACACTTCCACACGTAACACCCCCTGTACCAGTGCCGCTTACACACGTAACACCCCCTGTAACAGTGACGCTTACACACATAACGCTCCCTGTAGCAATGACGCTTACACACGTAACGCCCCCTGTACCAGTGACGCTTACACACGTAACACCCCCTGTACCAGTGCCACTTACACACGTAACGCCCCCTGTACCAGTGCCACTTACACACGTAACACCCCCTGTACCAGTGCCGCTTACACACGTAACACCCCCTGTACCAGTGCCGCTTACACACGTAACGCCCCCTGTACCAGTGCCGCTTACACACATAACGCCCCCTGTACCAGTGCCACTCACACACGTAGCACCCCCTGTACCAGTGACGCTTACACACATAACGCCCCCTGTACCAGTGCCGCTTACACACGTAACACCCCCTGTACCAGTGCCGCTTACACACGTAACACCTCCTGTACCAGTGCCGCTTACACACGTAACACCCCCTGTACCAGTGACACATTCACACGTAACACCCCCTGTACCAGTGCCGCTTAGACACGTAACGCCCCTGTATCTGTGCCGCTTACACACGTAACGCCCCCCTGTACCAGTGACGCATACACACATAACGCCCCCTGTACCAGTGCCGCTTACACACGTAACACCCCCTGTACCAGTGCCGCTTACACACGTAACACCCCCTGTACCAGTGACGCTTACACACGAAACACCCCCTGTACAAGTGACGCTTACACACGTAACACCCCCTGTACCAGTGACGCTTACACACGAAACACCCCCTGTACCAGTGACAATTACACACGTAACACCCCCTGTACCAGTGCCGCTTACACACGTAACGCCCCCTGTACCAGTGCCGCTTACACACGTAACACCCCCTGTACCAGTGCCGCTTACACACGTAACGCCCCCTGTACCAGTGCCGCTTACACACGTAACACCCCCTGTACCAGTGCCGCTTACACACGTAACGCCCCCTGTACCTGTGCCGCTTACACACGTAATGCCCCCTGTACCAGTGCCGCTTACACACGTAACGCCCCCTGTACCAGTGCCGCTTACACACGTAACACCCCCTGTAACAGTGCCGCTTACACACGTAACACCCCCTGTACCAGTGCCGCTTACACACGTAACACCCCCTGTAACAGTGCCGCTTACTCACGTAACACCACCTGTACCAGTGCCGCTTACACACGTAACACCCCCTGTACCAGTGCCGCTTACTCACGTAACACCCCCTGTACCAGTGCCGCTTTCACACGTAACACCCCCTGTACCAGTGCCGCTTACACGCGTAACGCCCCCTGTACCAGTGCCGCTTAGATACGTAACACCCCCTGAACCAGTGCCGCTTACACACGTAACACTCCCTGTAGCAGTGCCACTTACACACGTAACACCCCCTGTACCAGTGCCGCTTACACACGTAACACCCCCTGTACCAGTGACGCTTACACACATAATGCCCCCTGTACCAGTGCCACTTACACACGTAACACACCCTGTACCAGTGCCGCTTACACACGTAACACCCCCTGTACCAGTGCCGCTTACACACGTAACACCCCCTGTACCAGTGACGCTTACACACGTAACGCCCCCCTGTACCAGTGACGCTTACACACATAACGCCCCCTGTACCAGTGCCGCTTACACACGTAACACCCTCTGTACCTGTGCCGCTTACACACGTAACACCCCCTGTACCAGTGACACTTACACACGTAATGCCCCCTGTACCAGTGCCGCTTACACACGTAACGCCCCCCCCCCCCGTACCAGTGCCGCTAACACACGTAACGCCCCCTGTACCAGTGACGCTTACACACGTAACACCCCCTGTACCAGTGCCGCTTACACACGTAACGCCCCCTGTACCAGTGACGCTTACACACGTAACACCCCCTGTACCAGTGCTGCTTACACACATAACGCTCCCTGTACCAGTGCCACTTACACACATAACGCCCCCTGTACCAGTGCCACTTACACACATAACGCCCCCTGTACCAGTGCCGCTTACACACGTAACACCCCCTGTACCAGTGCCACTTACACACATAACGCCCCCTGTACCAGTGCCGCTTACACACGTAACACCCCCTGTAGTAGTGACGCTTACACACGTAACGCCCCCTGTACCAGTGACGCTTACACACGTAACGCCTCCTATACCAGTGACGCTTACACACGAAACGCCCCCTGTACCAGTGACGCTTACACACGTAACGCCTCCTGTACCAGTGACGCTTACACACGTAACGCCCCCTGTACCAGTGACGCTTACACATGTAACGCCCCTTGAACCAGTGCCGCTTACACACGTAACGCCCCCTGTACCAGTGACGCTTACACACGTATCGCCCCCTGTACCAGTGACGCTTACACACGTAACGACTCCTGTACCAGTGACGCTTACACACGTAACGCCCCCCTGTACCAGTGACGCTTACACACGTAACACCCCCTGTACCAGTGCCGCTTACTCACGTAACACCCCCTGTACCAGTGCCGCTTTCACACGTAACACCCCCTGTACCAGTGACGCTTACACACGTAACGCCTCCTATACCAGTGACGCTTACACACGAAACGCCCCCTGTACCAGTGACGCTTACACACGTAACGCCCCCTGTACCTGTGCCGCTTACACACGTAATGCCCCCTGTACCAGTGCCGCTTACACACGTAACGCCCCCTGTACCAGTGCCGCTTACACACGTAACACCCCCTGTAACAGTGCCGCTTACACACGTAACACCCCCTGTACCAGTGCCGCTTACACACGTAACACCCCCTGTAACAGTGCCGCTTACTCACGTAACACCACCTGTACCAGTGCCGCTTACACACGTAACACCCCCTGTACCAGTGCCGCTTACTCACGTAACACCCCCTGTACCAGTGCCGCTTTCACACGTAACACCCCCTGTACCAGTGCCGCTTACACGCGTAACGCCCCCTGTACCAGTGCCGCTTAGATACGTAACACCCCCTGAACCAGTGCCGCTTACACACGTAACACTCCCTGTAGCAGTGCCACTTACACACGTAACACCCCCTGTACCAGTGCCGCTTACACACGTAACACCCCCTGTACCAGTGACGCTTACACACATAATGCCCCCTGTACCAGTGCCACTTACACACGTAACACACCCTGTACCAGTGCCGCTTACACACGTAACACCCCCTGTACCAGTGCCGCTTACACACGTAACACCCCCTGTACCAGTGACGCTTACACACGTAACGCCCCCCTGTACCAGTGACGCTTACACACATAACGCCCCCTGTACCAGTGCCGCTTACACACGTAACACCCTCTGTACCTGTGCCGCTTACACACGTAACACCCCCTGTACCAGTGACACTTACACACGTAATGCCCCCTGTACCAGTGCCGCTTACACACGTAACGCCCCCCCCCCCCGTACCAGTGCCGCTAACACACGTAACGCCCCCTGTACCAGTGACGCTTACACACGTAACACCCCCTGTACCAGTGCCGCTTACACACGTAACGCCCCCTGTACCAGTGACGCTTACACACGTAACACCCCCTGTACCAGTGCTGCTTACACACATAACGCTCCCTGTACCAGTGCCACTTACACACATAACGCCCCCTGTACCAGTGCCACTTACACACATAACGCCCCCTGTACCAGTGCCGCTTACACACGTAACACCCCCTGTACCAGTGCCACTTACACACATAACGCCCCCTGTACCAGTGCCGCTTACACACGTAACACCCCCTGTAGTAGTGACGCTTACACACGTAACGCCCCCTGTACCAGTGACGCTTACACACGTAACGCCTCCTATACCAGTGACGCTTACACACGAAACGCCCCCTGTACCAGTGACGCTTACACACGTAACGCCTCCTGTACCAGTGACGCTTACACACGTAACGCCCCCTGTACCAGTGACGCTTACACATGTAACGCCCCTTGAACCAGTGCCGCTTACACACGTAACGCCCCCTGTACCAGTGACGCTTACACACGTATCGCCCCCTGTACCAGTGACGCTTACACACGTAACGACTCCTGTACCAGTGACGCTTACACACGTAACGCCCCCCTGTACCAGTGACGCTTACACATGTAACGCCCCCTGAACCAGTGCCGCCTACACAAGAAACGCCCCCTGTACAAGTGAAGTTTACACACGTAACGACCCCTGTACCAGCGCCGCTTACACGTAACGCCTCTTGTACCAGTGCCGCTTACACACATAACGCTCCCTGTAGCAATGATGCTTACACACGTAACACCCCCTGTACCAGTGACGCTTACACACATAACGCTCCCTGTACCAGTGACACTTACACACGTAACGCCCCCTGTACCAGTGCCGCTTACACGTAACGCCTCTTGTACCAGTGCCGCTTACACACATAACGCTCCCTGTAGCAATGATGCTTACACACGTAACACCCCCCTGTACCAGTGACGCTTACACGTAACGCCTCCTGTACCAGTGACGCTTACACACATAACGCTCCCTGTATCAATGACGCTTACACACATAACGCCCCCTGTACCAGTGCCGCTTACACACATAACGCCCCCTGTACCAGTGATGCTTACACACGTAACGCCCCCTGTACCAGTGCCGCTTACACACGTAACACCCCCCTGTACCAGTGACGCTTACACACGTAACGCCCCCTGTACCAGTGCCGCTTACACACGTAACACCCCCTGTACCAGTGCCGCTTAGACACGTAACGCCCCCTGTACCAGTGCCGCTTACACACGTAACACCCCCTGTACCAGTGACGCTTACACACGTAACGCCCCCTGTACCAGTGCCGCTTACACACGTAACACCCCCTGTACCAGTGCTGCTTACACAGATAACGCTCCCTGTATCAATGACGCTTAGACACGTAACGCCCCCTGTACCAGTGCCGCTTACACACATAACGCCCCCTGTACCAGTGCCGCTTACACACGTAACACCCCCCTGTACCAGTGACGCTTACACACGTAACGCCCCCTGTACCAGTGACGCTTACACACATTATGCCCCCCTGTACCAGTGACGCTTACACACATAACGCCCCCTGTACCAGTGCCGCTTACACACGTAACACCCCCCTGTACCAGTGCCACTTAGACACGTAACGCCCCCTGTACCAGTGCCGCTTACACACGTAACACCCCCTGTACCAGTGACGCTTACACACCTAACGCCCCCTGTACCAGTGCCGCTTACACACGTAACACCCCCTGTACCAGTGCTGCTTACACAGATAACGCTCCCTGTATCAATGACGCTTAGACACGTAACGCCCCCTGTACCAGTGCCGCTTACACACGTAACACCCCCTGTACCAGTGCCGCTTACACAGATAACGCTCCCTGTATCAATGACGCTTACACACATAACGCCCCCTGTACCAGTGACGCTTACACACGTAACGCCCCCTGTACCAGTGCCGCTTACACAGATAACGCTCCCTGTATCAATGACGCTTACACACGTAACGCCCCCCCTGTACCAGTGACGCTTACACACGTAACGCCCCCTGTACCAGTGACGCTTACACATGTAACACCCCCTGTACCAGTGCCGCTTACACACATAACGCCCCCTGTAGCAGTGACACTTATATACGTAACGCCCCCTGTACCAGTGCCGCTTACACACGTAACGCCCCCTGTACCAGTGCCGCTAACACACGTAACGCCCCCTGTAGCAGTGACGCTTACACACGTAACACCCCCTGTACCAGTGACGCTTACACACCTAACGCCCCCTGTACCAGTGCCGCTAACACACGTAACGCCCCCTGTAGCAGTGACGCTTACACACGTAACGGCCCCTGTACCAGTGACACTTACACACATAACGCCCCCTGTACCAGTGCCGCTTACACACGTAACACCCCCTGTACCAGTGCCGCTTACACACGTAACACCCCCCTGTACCAGTGACGCTTACACACGTAACGCCCCCTGTAGCAGTGACGCTTACACACGTAACGCCCCCTGTAGCAGTGACGCTTACACACGTAACGCCCCCTGTAGCAGTGCCGCTTACACACGTAACACCCCCTGTACCAGTGCCGCTTACACACGTAACACCCCCCTGTACCAGTGACGCTTACACACGTAACACCCCCTGTACCAGTGACGCTTACACACGTAACACCCCCCTGTACCAGTGACGCTTACACACGTAACGCCCCCTGTAGCAGTGACGCTTACACACGTAACGCCCCCTGTAGCAGTGACGCTTACACACGTAACACCCCCTGTACCAGTGCCGCTTACACACGTAACACTCCCTGTACCAGTGACGCTTACACACGTAACGCCCCCTGTAGCAGTGACGCTTACACACATAATACCCCCTGTACCAGTGCCGCTTACACACGTAACACCCCCTGTACCAGTGACGCTTACACACGTAACGCCCCCTGTACCAGTGACGCTTACACACGTAACGCCCCCTGTAGCAGTGACGCTTACACACGTAACGCCCCCTGTAGCAGTGACGCTTACACACGTAACGCCCCCTGTAGCAGTGACGCTTACACACGTAACACCCCCCTGTACCAGTGCCGCTTACACACGTAACACCCCCTGTACCAGTGCCGCTTACACACGTAACACCCCCCTGTACCAGTGACGCTTACACACGTAACACCCCCTGTACCAGTGACGCTTACACACGTAACACCCCCCTGTACCAGTGACGCTTACACACGTAACGCCCCCTGTAGCAGTGACGCTTACACACGTAACGCCCCCTGTAGCAGTGACGCTTACACACGTAACACCCCCTGTACCAGTGCCGCTTACACACGTAACACTCCCTGTACCAGTGCCGCTTACACATGTAACACCCCCTGTACCAGTGCCGCTTACACACGTAACACCCCCTGTACCAGTGCCGCTTACACACGTAACGCCCCCTGTAGCAGTGACGCTTACACACGTAACGCCCCCTGTAGCAGTGACGCTTACACACGTAACGCCCCCTGTACCAGTGCCGCTTACATACGTAACGCCCCCTGTACCAGTGCCACTTACACACGTAACGCCCCCTGTACCAGTGCTGCTTACACACATAACGGCCTCTGTACCAGTACCGCTTACACACGTAACACCCCCCTGTACCAGTGACGCTTACACACGTAACGCCCCCTGTAGCAGTGACGCTTACACACGTAACTCCCCCTGTACCAGTGCCACTTACACACGTAACGCCCCCTGTACCAGTGACGCTTACACACGTAACGCCCCCTGTACCAGTGCTGCTTACACACATAACGGCCTCTGTACCAGTACCGCTTACACACGCAACACCCCCCTGTACCAGTGACGCTTACACACGTAACGCCCCCTGTAGCAGTGACGCTTACACACGTAACTCCCCCTGTACCAGTGACGCTTACATACGTAACGCCCCCTGTACCAGTGCCACTTACACACGTAACGCCCCCTGTACCAGTGACGCTTACACACGTAACGCCCCCTGTACCAGTGCTGCTTACACACATAACGGCCTCTGTACCAGTGCCGCTTACACACGTAACACCCCCCTGTACCAGTGACGCTTACACACGTAACGCCCCCTGTACCAGTGCCACTTACACACGTAACGCCCCCTGTACCAGTGACGCTTACATACGTAACGCCCCCTGTACCAGTGCCGCTTACACACGTAACGCCCCCTGTACCAGTGACGCTTACACACGTAACGCCCCCTGTACCAGTGCTGCTTACACACATAACGGCCTCTGTACCAGTGCCGCTTACACACGTAACACCCCCCTGTACCAGTGACGCTTACATACGTAACGCCCCCTGTACCAGTGCCACTTACACACGTAACGCCCCCTGTACCAGTGACGCTTACACACGTAACGCCCCCTGTACCAGTGCTGCTTACACACATAACGGCCTCTGTACCAGTGCCGCTTACACACGTAACACCCCCCTGTACCAGTGACGCTTACACACGTAACGCCCCCTGTACCAGTGCCACTTACACACGTAACGCCCCCTGTACCAGTGACGCTTACACACGTAACGCCCCCTGTACCAGTGCCACTTACACACGTAACGCCCCCTGTACCAGTGACGCTTACATACGTAACGCCCCCTGTACCAGTGCCACTTACACACGTAACGCCCCCTGTACCAGTGACGCTTACACACGTAACGCCCCCTGTACCAGTGCCGCTTACACACATAACGGCCTCTGTACCAGTACCGCTTACACACGTAACACCCCCCTGTACCAGTGACGCTTACACACGTAACGCCCCCTGTAGCAGTGACGCTTACACACGTAACTCCCCCTGTACCAGTGACGCTTACACACATAACGGACTCTGTACCAGTACCGCTTACACACGTAACACCCCCCTGTACCAGTGACGCTTACACAAGTAACACCCCCTGTAGCAGTGACGCTTACACACGTAACGCCCCCTGTAGCAGTGACGCTTACACACGTAACGGCCCCTGTACCAGTGACGCTTACACACGTAACGCCCTCTGTACCAGTGCCGCTTACACACATAACGCCCCCTGTACCAGTGACACTTACACACGTAACGCCCTCTGTACCAGTGCCGCTTACACACATAACGCCCCCTGTACCAGTGACACTTACACACATAACGCCCCCTGTACCAGTGACACTTACACACGTAACGCCCCCTGTACCAGTGCCGCTTACACACATAACGCCCCCTGTACCAGTGACACTTACACACGTAACGCCCTCTGTACCAGTGCCGCTTACACACATAACGCCCCCTGTACCAGTGACACTTACACACATAACGCCCCCTGTACCAGTGACACTTACACACGTAACGCCCTCTGTACCAGTGCCGCTTACACACATAACGCCCCCTGTACCAGTGACACTTACACACATAACGCCCTCTGTACCAGTGCCGCTAACACACGTAACGCCCCCTGTAGCAGTGACGCTTACACACGTAACGCCCCCTGTACCAGTGACGCTTACACACGTAGCGCCCCCTGTACCAGTGACGCTTACACACGTAGCGCCCTCTGTACCAGTGCCGCTAACACACGTAACGCCCCCTGTAGCAGTGACGCTTACACACGTAACGCCCCCTGTACCAGTGACGCTTACACACGTAACGCCCCCTGTACCAGTACCGCTTACACACGTAACGCCCCCTGTACCAGTGCCTCTTACACACGTAATGCAGCAGTCACACATACACACACCACATAAACATATATATACAGACACACAGATACATACTGTACATACACTACACACATACACAGTCACACATATATACGGTATACACAGACACTGTATATACACACACTCACTCTATTTCCAGAAGTCTGGCTGGCCGGAGCTGTAGCAGCTCATCCTCCTGCTGCAGCATGGTCCCGTCTAGCTCTGCCCCTTAGCCCCCTTTTGGATCATTCCCGGCCACTGCACCATCACACAGGGTAGGGGAGTGGAGAGGAGGCTTTGTGCTGCCGGTGCCGCTGCATATCATAGAGTGTGACAGCAGCCGGCAGCAGCAGCTCAGCACAGGGATGCCGAGCGGGGAGAGCGCCTCTCCCACCTGGCGCCTCCCTACACTGCATCCCTTTGCTGAGCGGCTACCGCTGGGCCTGCCTTTACTGCGCCAATGGTGGGCCGGGGTGGGGTGGGGGGACGTTTGGGGGTTGGTGAAATGGAACGGGAGGGAAAAGGGGGCATTGGGCTGAATCAAAGTGCCCTGGTACATGACTTCCAGGGTAGTAGGAGGAGCTTACTACAAGGGGAGGGGCAGGGGTGTTTTAAGAGAGGAGGGGACCCATGTGCAGCCTCTGTTGTTGGACCCTCCTCTGCGGCAAAAAGACTCTGGCATGCACAGGTCTCTAGGAACATGGCTCATGTGTGCATGCGCAAATCACTCGGAAATGGCGTAATGGACATTTTCCAAGTGATTTGTGTCCACAAGTATAATTATAGTATAATATATGGGTGGAA